>NW_021703774.1:40030393-40099130 GCF_005190385.1 Monodon monoceros | reverse complement strand
ATATATATATATATATATATATATATATATATATATATATATATATAAAATTTAGACAGAAGAAAACATAATCCAAATATGTTAAGTTGTTATGTTACATTCAGGGGGAAAGAATTAACTCCTTATTTTGAAAACAAAGAAAGAGATATACAATTTTTTATTAACAGAAAATCAGTTTCTCTTTTTCATATAAAAATAAATATTAAATATAGTTTTTCTAATTTGAAAAGATACATGTACCCAATGTTCATTTAGCGTTATATACAATAGCCAAGACATAGAAGCAACATAAATGTCCATCGACAGATGAATGGATAAAGAAGGTGAAATAGATAGATAGATAGATATCATACAATGGAATATTACTCAACCATAAAGAAAGGCTGAAACAATGCCATTTGCAGCAACATGAATGGAATTAGAGAATTATCATACAAACTGAAGTAAGTCAGACAGAGAAAGAAAAATATCTTATGATATTACTTATATGTGGAATCTAAAAAAATGATGCAAATGAACTTATTTACAAAACAGAAACAGTCTCACAGACATAGAAAACAAACTTACAGTTACCGAAGGGGAAAGGGAGGTCGAGGGAGGGATAAATAAGGAGTTTGGAATTAGCAGATACAAACCACTATATATATAATAAATAAACAACAAGGTCCTACTTAATAGCACAGGGAACCATATTCAGTATCTAGTAATAAACTCTAATGGAAAAGAACATGAAAAAGTATATATTTGTATAACTGAATCACTTTGCTGTACACCAGAAACTAACACAACACTGTAAATCAAATACACGTCAATGAAAAGAAATAATAAATAAATAAATAAACATTTAGTTTTTTTGTTGTTGTTTTTAATAGCTCCTTGAAGGGGCATCAGATTCCTCACCAGCCCAGAGCACTGATGACAACGTCCCTCAGAGTTCCCAGCCAGACAGTCGGGGATAAAATTCAAAGTCCTTACTGTCCTCCAAGAGCCTTCATGACCTCTCCCCCAGCCCCTACATCTCCAGCCTCGCCTCTCTCTCCTCCAGCCTCTTAACTGTGCTCCAACCACTCTGAAGCCTGTCCAGGTCCTACAGCTCCCCACACCGGCATTCACCTCTGCTGGCCTTTAGCACAAGGAGCTAGAACATGCCACTCCTGCCCGCATACCCAGCCTCTGAACAACTCCTACCTGTTTTTCAGGTTTCAGGTACGATTTCCCCTCTTCTTAAGAAGTCTCCATTAGGCGTCCCAAACAGCTGATCCTGTCACACCCTGCTCCTCTCTCATCACGACACTGATCATGCTCACCTATAATTGTCTGTGGACAAGACTACTTTACATGTGTGTAAGCTCCATCAGCTCCATATGACTTGAGAGTTGTGGCCCCAGCCACTAGCATAGTGCCTGGCACGTAGGAGATATTTTATAACTACTTATGGAATAAATGAATCAATTCGTAAATTGCTTCTCCTTACCATCAGAGAGGGGAAATGAGTCAGGATACTGGAATCTACCCTGATGCTTTGAGTGGATGAAAATAATAAACTCAGAAAAATGGCCACAAGATGGAGGGATGGGGTGACAGCCAGCTCGGTGACATTTTACGTGTCAGATTCTCCCACCCAGATCGATTTCCTATCCACCCCAGAATGTTACCAGGATGCTAGCCTCACCAGCAGTCTGTGGACATAGTGAAAATGGTAACACTATTCATCTAAGCAAAGCGGAAACAGCCAGGTAAATCTGTCCTGTTCAAACCACACAAGGCATTCCAAGGCCAAGTAAAAATGAATACTGGATTAGCCCTCCACTCATGCGGATAATTGACAGTGAGTCCAGTTTGGGTTTTGTTTGCTTGTCTACTTTTAAATCCAGCCAGCCTGGGAGGAGAGCGTGGCCAGCAAGACAGGACAGGGCGGGACAGAGCCCGCTGTTGCTCTGGACAGAGACAGCACTGGCCACCGAGCAGCCCGCTGGGGTCCACTGGGTCAAGAACCACGAGGACCTCATTTTGTACCCAGTTCCTTTCATCGTGTCTCCCAACCCAGAGGGAAAAAATGGGGCAAAAGGACTAACAGCCATCATACCAGGTATAAAAGCAAACATCATATAAATTTAAATAACAAATACGTTGTCCTCAGAGAGAGGAGAGGAAAGGGGAAAAAGTAACCCACCCACCCATGTATGCCAAGTCACAAAATTTAATTAGGAAGATAAGAATTGGGGAGGCAAGATCAGGTTGATGCTGCTTTCTTTTTCAGTTATGAGCTGGGGGGAAAGGAGGGAGAGAAATAATTTAAGCAGAAAATTAACATCTTCTAGTATGGACACCAAGGGGGGAAAGTGGCAGGGGGGCAGGGCGGGCTATGAATTGGGAGATTGGGATTGACATATATACCAATATGTATAAAATAGATAACTAATAAGAACCTGCTGTATAAAAAAATAAATTCAAAAATTCCAAAAAAATAAATTAAATTTTTTTAAAATCAAAAAAATAAAGAAAATTAACATCTCCTAATAATCTTAGACAAAACCCGACTCTGTTTTGCTTTGGTTTGTAAATTAGCTCATGATGAAAGTGTCTCTTCAGCTCCGTACCATTGTCTTCTCCGGGCCGTTCGCTGAATGCCGCCCTGACCCGAACGCCCTTGCAGCTCAAGTACAAGATTCGAGAATGCGAGGGAACAATTATTATAAAGTGAAGTACTTGCAGTTTTGCTGCAAAATCAATGAACTTTTCAAGTGATTTTTATCATATTTTGCAGCTGTTTGGTTGGCTTTTGAGTGTTTATCACACCGTCAGCCCCGGTGTTTCTAAAGAGCCTTGTTCATCTCGAAGCCTCGCCTTCTCCTTGAAGAGCAGCTGCCTGCCGCCGCCCTAGCTGGAAAGGTGGGCGGCTGGAGAGGGGACCCCAGGGGCTACTGCCAGTGAAGGATAACCTTCCGTGTTGGGCTCCCGAGCCTCTCACCTCCTCGCATTTTTTGGTACTTCATAGGCCTGGGTTCTCGCCCCAGCTCAGGATTATCTGGCTCACCTTATTGTGAAATTCCGGGAAAGCCCACCTTGCATCTTCTAGCATCACAAGCTGATGGGGGTGGAGAGTATGTTAGAGATCAGCTAGCTTCTGTGTTGCATATAGGAACATGGAGATTGTGGGAATCGCCCAAGAGCACCCAAGATACTAGAAAAACAGGCCTTAAAGAGGAAGATTCAGGGACACATGCGCAACTCTCATCAACAGGGCTGAGCAGGGGGGGCAGGGAAAGGAACATCCTTGTTCTGTGCAATCTTCCTGCCCAATGGGCTTGTAGATGAAACCATGTCCATGAGTTGAGCTTGAGGACACTAAGGAAGTAAAATCCAACAGAAATCTTTGGTTAAAACATATTTGGTTCATTTTCTCATATTCACTGAGAATCCAGGTGACCCACATAAAATATTGAAGCTTCAACGTACAGGTTTACTTTAAATGGCCCTAAAATGGGCCTATTTCATAATGCCAAATAACACTATATTTAGTTGTGATACTAAATTAGGGAGAAATCTGAAATATTCCCACTGTCTTCTACTCTCCTCTTTGTTCCGAATTCAGTGGAATTCAGAGAAGAATCAGAACCGGTTGTTCCATTAGACCCAGGAGTAAGTGCTCTTTTGAATGTGGGGTAAGTGAGTGTTTTCTCCAATAACCTTGCTCTAGGTAACTTAATGGTTTTGATCAACAACTGGTTAACCAGTAAATATTTCTGAAGCATTTGCTATGTGCTCAGCACAGAAATGAGTTCTCTGAGTTCCATAAAATAAGGATGAAATTCAGTTCCTTACTGCAGGAGGCAAGGGCTAAACTCCACAGCGTGTACTCTTAGGCCCCTTGATTGGTGTCTCAGGATGGGTCAAATTTAGATAAGTGGAGAGAAGAGAGGACAGTCCACAACAGAGTATCAGCACAAGAAAAGGTGGGGTTGATGTAGGTGAGAGTTAAGAGCATCCCACTAGGGTTATTTTAAAGACTCACCTGAATTAGGTAGAGCAGGCAATGTGCAGGCATGGGGTTTTAATTCCACCTGGTGGTGCTAAGTTGGGGGTATATCAGGAAGAGATTTTATTATGGTTACCCTCAAATAAATGTCTACAAGTTCAGTCATTGCTAGTGTCTTTTAACCTGCTAGCTTTGAGAAGACCAAATGGCAAACCAAGGAACTTTTACCAAGGATTGACTGGTAGTTAGGGAAAAAAAATTGACCACAATAGCAAACATGTATTCAGTTACATCTACAAACCAGCTGAGTCACAGAGAGGTTAAGTAGTTTGCCCAAGGTCACACAGCCGGTAGGTGGCAGAGCAGGATTTGGAGCTATCTCAGAAGGCGAGAGGCCCCGAAATATGAAGTGGTTAGTTTTTATGGGCTGGGTAATTTCATAGGCTAATGACTGGGAAGATTATTCCAACTATTTCAGGGAAGGGGCAGAGATTTCCAGGAATTGGGCCACTGCCCACTTTTTGACCCTTTATGGTTGGCTTCAGAACTGTCATGGCACTGGTGGGTGTGCCATTTAGCCAGTGTATTACAATGAGCATATAATGAGGCTCAAGGTCTACTGGAAGTCGAATCTTCCACCATCTTGGACCTAGTTGATTGCAACCAGTTTTCATCATGTCCAATGGCTGTGTCATTCTTTTAATGGTTGTGCCCTGCCCACTTCCTCTACTGTTTCATAACCATATAATTTATGGTCTAACCTGGGACACTTTTGAGAGTGAACAGGAGGGCACTGTTAATAATCACCCACGACAAAACACATAACTGGGACCCCGGAGGCAAAGCAGGATACATTGGTCACCCTAGACTAGGCAACGGTGGGAACGCTTAGGAGCCGATTGGCAACCAGCCTGGAGCCCTGGACAGAAGATGGGACTATGGAGTGTGGTCTCTGCCAGCAACTAAGAAGCAGAAGGTGAGGCCTGGAGACAGGACCACTCTCTACAACACCTATGTCTATAGAGAACAGGAATCCAAGGGATGTGGTGGCTGACAAACAAGGGAAGAAAGGAGGGTCAGAAAAAACCCATATGGTCGGAAAAGTAGGAAGAGAACTGGTGCAATGTCATTTTTGTTTTAGGAGCTTCCCTTTATGGTGCACACACACACACACACACACACACGTACACACAGACTCCCCACTGGAGTACATCCCTCAACCTCCAGGCTATAGGGCGAGCCATCCTTAGGCTCTAACTACTGCCTCCTGCCAGAAACCACATGCAATATTTACATATTTCCTCAGTTGCCCCCCATCCCTCCCACCTCCAACTCTTCAAATGCTGTTACCTCTGCTCAAAATGTCCTTCCCTCTCTCCTCTTCCTAACTCACCCTCCCACACCAGGCTGACTCATACTCTTCTTTCAAGATTCAGCTAAGTCTTCATCTCCTTTGTGGAGGGGAAGCCTTTTCTGAATTTCCCAGTGAGGCTGAGGGTCCCACTCTGTGTTCAACAGTAGGCAGGGTTTGCCACCATCACCACCCCTACCACACCATGTTGCAATTGCCTGTCTACTAGACTGTTTTTGTTCCCAGAACAAACATTCTTAAAGGGCAGGAACGATGTGTCTCATCTCCATCATCCACCACCCTCAGCACATGGCCTGGGCGGTGATGGTGCTCATGATTGTTTGAGGAATGAATCAACAAATCAGTGCATTCACAAGGAGTCACAGACAAAAACTTTGCGATTCTTCACTTATCAAAGTGATACGGTCACTAAAGATTTAAATCCACCTGTTTTGGGCTTCCTTGGTGGCACAGTGGTTAAGAATCTGCCTGCTAATGAAGGGGACACAGGTTCGAGCCCTGGTCTGGGAAGATCCCACATGCCGTGGAGCAACTAAGCCTGTGTGCCACAGCTACTGAAGCCCGCGCGCCTAGAGCCCATGCTCCACGACAAGAGAAGCCACCGCAATGAGAAGCCCGTGCGCCGCAACAAAGAGTAGCCCCCATTCGCCACAACTAGAGAAAGCCTGTGCACAGCAACAAAGACCCAATGCAGCCATAAATTAATTAATTAATTAAATTTTTAAAATAATAAATAAATCCACCTGTTTTGCCCTAGCTTGTCTTTTGTTTGATGACTGCAAAGAAAGTAGAAATGGTCCTGGGTTCCTGCCGTGAAAAAGATTGGAAAAGGAGAGAAGTAGATGCCCACTCTTCTAATGGAAAGAGTAGGAGTGCTAGTGGCTTCAAGGATTTTATGGTGACTAGCCCCTGTTCTCCCTCTGAACCTGGAGCAGTGAAGGGGAGACAGGTCTCCATGGGAGAGAAGGGAACGGGTGTCATGCGCACAAAAATCAGGTTTTACATGAAGCCTGGAATCATTTCTGAAGACAGGGGCTGGAGAGCAGTCTCTGATGGAATTCACCAGTGACCACAGAACACTCACCTGAGAGCCAGCAATGGCACCATGGGCAGAATCTAACACGGCTTTGACAGCAGAAGACTTTGGTCCACACCCAAAAATGTCAAACAGGCCTCTACCCAGTGTAGGGACAGCCTCCAGGGCGTGTTGGGGTGGGAAGCAAACATTGGTTATAGAGGCAGAGAACATAGCCATCAGGTGCAAGAACCCCAGAATCCAAGAGGAAGATGGGCCATGAGCAGACACCAACTTAGTAGTTGTCGTGGATTAAATTGTGCTCCTCACCAAGATCCATATGTTGAAGCCCTAACCCCAATGTGACTATATTTGGAGGTAAAGCCTTCAATGAGGTCATTGAAGTTAATGAGGTCCTAAGTGTGGGGTCCTAATCCAATAAGACTGGTGTCCTTATAAGGGCAGGAAGAGACACTAGGGATGCATTTGCACAGAGTAGAGGCCAGGAGGGGACACAGCCAGAAGGTGGCCATCTGCAAGCCAAGGAGAGGGGCCTCGAGAGAAACCAACCCTGCCAACACCTTGATCTTGGACTTCCAGCCTCCACAACTGTGAGAAATAAATTTCTGTTGCTCAAGCCACTTAGTCTGTGCTAATATGTTATGGCAGCCCTAGAAAACTCATACAGTAGTATATTGAGATTTTGTGGGAAGAGACGATATCTATGTCCAGGTGAGTGTTGGGCTGGTGGGGTGGGAGCCAGAACCTAAAGCATCTTCACTGGAAGCTGAGCCAGAGGTAAAGGCCTCCATTTCCTTTGCAGAAATTCTGGCCTGAAGGCTGATTTAAAAGTTTCAAGGCACACAGGAAAGATCCTGTGAGGAGAGCCTCACAGAAAGAGAAGATGACAAATTACAAAGGATATCTGTGATGGTTTATATAAGGAAACTGCTTCCAATATCATCCAATCACCAAGACTTCCCGAGTGGCGGCCACTGGGATTTCTATAGGGAGCCTTAGCCCAAAACACAGCAGCAATGAACCCTGGGGGTCAGGGACAAAAAATCAATACGCGCACTGCCTTTGAAAGCTCAAGATGTGCTATAAAAGCTTTGAGCAAGGACAAGAAAAAATAGAGTTCCTTTGGGTCTAGAGATTTTTTTCTTTTTTTTTAAACAGATTGCCTGTCTGCTCCAAGAGATGGAGATTGAAAAGTTGTATTCTCTGTGTGGAGGATCAGAGAAAACCTTGAAAATCCCAGGATCCTAGAGGACTCACAAAGGGTCTCAAGAAGAAGCAGGACTGTGAGGTCCTCGTGTTCTGGCTGGTGTGGACATCAGGGCAAGACAGGGCTCCCCACTGGTGCTGGGACAGTGTCTTTGAAGTATGCAGAGCTGCCCTTGTTATGAAGAACCACCCAGGCCTGAAGCTCTGCTTCTGGACACAGCAATTTGAAGGAAAAAATAAAATAAAAATAAAATGAGGTCTACACTTCTTGGAGACTTTGGCCTGATTTTAGAGGGTTCAAACTTCCATGTGTCTAGGAATCATCAGGGGGTTGTTAAAAACATAAATTCCTAATATCTACCCCAGAGACAGTGCTTCTCAAACTCTCTTTGGTGAAGGGCCAGGTTTTACCTATTTCCACTTCATCATAGACAGGTACTTTTGTAAAATGCAATACAAATGGATTTATAGAAAAATTAAATTTTAAATAGCACATACTAATCCAATCCCTAATTTTTTTGTTATTAGATTCAATGGATGTAAAATTATTCTGTCAAATTGTTATAAACTTTTCTGAATGCTTGCTGTCACTTTCTGTTCTTATTTTGGTGAGGGCCGATCATAAACAGTCTATGAAGAGGCAGGCCTAAGTCAGTGAATCGTACTGAGCTTGTTCTAGAGTATGGCCCATTATTAACATGCTGCCCGCTCCATAAACCAGCCCCAGTGATTAGGATGCAATTATTCAGGAACTAAACTTGGAGAAATATTGCTCTAATCCTATGCTATCCAATACAGTAGCCACTAGCCACATGTAGCTATTGAACATTTGAAACATGGCCAGTTCAAATGCAGCTGTGCCGTAAGTATAATATAATACACAGGCTGGATTTAGAAGACTTAGTATGTAAAAAAGAATATTAAATGTCTAATAATTTTTATATGGATTCGATTTTGAAATAATAATATTTTGGATATTAGTGTCTGTTTCTTTTTAAAATATGGTTACTAAAAAATGTTAAATTACAAATAAGGCTTGTATTCTATGGGCACTGGAGAGCCCATTCTTACCAGGACATTGTCTTCATTTGTGCATTGATTTCTTGGTATCTATTGCACGCTTACTCTGAGCTGTGTATAAACCAGACATATGCTTGTTCCCCAGGAGCTTGCTGATAGGTACATTCCCACCTGTGAGTTCCCACATCACAGATCCTGCTCTTAGGGGCTGTGATGTATCAGAGTAGCAAATACCTCGGAATGGAGCACAAGGCTTTGTTGAATTGGCAGCAGACCAAAAACAAATGGAAAATAAAAAGTAATAACAGTAGTAACAATATCAATAACGAATAAATACCACATACAAGGTTCTATGCTTAAAACTTTGCATGCATTATTTTACTTAATCCTCTCCAATGAGGGAGTGAGACGGTCAGTTTGATGGGTCAGTTTGGCTAGGCTGTAGTACTCATTTACTTAATCAAGCACTAACCTAGGTGTCTCTGTGAAGGTATTTTGTACAGGTAGTTCGTAGCTACAACCAGATGACTTTAAGTGAAGATTACTCTTGGGACTTCCCTGGTGGTCCAATGGCTAAGACTCCACGCTTCCCAATGCAGGGAACCCGGTTTTGATTCCTGGTCAGGGAGCTAGATCCCACATGCTGCCACTAAAAAAGATCCCTCACACCGCAACAAAGATCCTGCGTGCTGCAACTAAGACCCGGCACAGCCAAATAAATAAATTAAAAATAAAAGAAGTGAAGATTACTCTTGATAATGTGGGTGGGCCTCACCTAATCAGTCGAAGGCCATAAGAGCAAACACTGAGGTTTCCTGAAGAAGAAATTCTGCCTTAAGACTGCAACGTCAGCTACCGCCTACTGTTTTCAGCCTGCTGATCTGCCCTATAGATTTTGGACTTGCCAGCTTCCACAACTGTGTAGGCCAATTCCTTAAAATAAATTGTCAGCCACTTTAAATTATTTTAAATTCTTGAAAATAAATGGAGTCAGCCAATTCTTTAAAATAAGTCTATATCTCCTATTGGTTCTATTTCTTTGCAGAACTTTGACTGATACAGGGACACATGGTTTTTTCTGTTTTATAGTTGAGATTAGTGAATTTACCAAACATCTCACAACCAATCAGTGGCAGAGCTAGGCCTCAGAACTAATGTGTCTTGATTTGATTTCCATGTTTTTACTTGCTTTGTCTGTGCATTCTCAGAGAGAAGGCGGTGGCCAAGCGGGGCACTAGCAAGGCAGGAAACACTGACAACTGCCCATGGAAACTGCCCCAGGCTGCAGTGGGACACAGTGTTGACCACGGCCCGGGCTGGTCTCTCTAACTGCACAGGAGGTGTCTGCTTTGGGTTAGAGGACATGGTGTCATTCAGAGACTCAGCCTCACTGCCCAGAACCAAAGTTGGTCAGAGAAGAGAAACCCTTGTAGGTGCCATTGAGAAACAGCCCTGAAAAGCCCAGTCACTACACTCTTGAAGCAGCAGCATTAGTGCCAAACCCCTGATCTGGAAAGAGGGTTTGGACATCTCACCATGCCCAGGAAACCAGGAGGCTACAGAGAACACAGAAGATGACGGATTACAAAACCCACCCCCTCCATCTTGAACCAGAGTAAGGGTGCTGGTGAGGACAAGAGTTCCTGCAGTTTATCTAATGAGCTTGAGCTACAGAATAGGAGGCTGATCAACATTTTGATCCTCTGGCTTTGCATGTTCTAGAGAAGTACTTGGTCCATCCTTACAAATTTCTATTTCCCCAATTGTCTAGCACAGTGCATAGCACATAGTAGGAACTCAATAAATGTATGTCAAAGGATGGATCTAGGAGTGAATGGATGAACGAAGATGCTTTAAAGATGACAAATATTATGTACCAAATATGTGACTATAAAAGAAAATCATCCCATGTATTGTCCAAGATCCATATAAAGAAAGAAAATAAAACAGGGAGAAAAGGGAAATTTGGGGTGTGGGCAAAGGCCTGCCTGGGTTCAAAGAAGCAAGAAATCACTTGCAGGTTCCCTTGGCAGTGTGGAGACCCGTGAGGGGGAGGCACGGGGCATGGCGGGGGCCGGACACCGGGTGGAAAGTCGCTCAGGCCCTTGAAGGCCAGGCTCCAAAGTTCGGACAGATGTTCATTTCCACAGCAGGGGTCTCTCCAGAAGGCTCCAAGAGGCAGCACGGTGTGGGAGATAAAGTTCGGGTTTGGAAGCAGAAGACCTGGACCACGTTTGCTGCCCGTCAAGGGTGGAGGAGGCGTGAGGGTGAAAAGGGCCAGCTTCCCCTCTGCACGGGGCTTCTCAGCCTGGAAAATGGAGATAACACCTCCCATTAGGAAAGGCTTGGGAGGGCTTTGTGTACCATGAATGTGAAGGGCTACTGGGCACTCAGAGCCAGAACCAGGCTCCTTAGCAGTCAGTTTGCAGCAAAATCTGCCTTCTGTCGCTTTCCAGTACCCCTTCCCAGGAGAAAGTGTGGCCACAGTAACTAGGGTATGGCTTCCTCCACAACGTCAGATTCCTGTTCTGTTGTGTTTTGTTTCCCTAGTAAAGCACAGGCTAGCCTGGTCCCCTCTCTGGAGAGTCTCTCCCTGGAGCCTGGCAGCCAGCTGGAGCTTGCTGGGCACTTGGCTGCACCCTAGCCCACCTCCCTTGCCTGCTATGGAAAGTCCCTGAATTTCACCAGAGTTTCTCCCTGGACTGCCTTCCCCAGCCCTGAAATGATGACTAAGGCAAGAAGGTCACTTCCATAGAGAAAAATACACCAAACTGTGTGGAGCTCGGAATGACCAGATTCAGGAGTATTGATGAAGATTCCTGTCCTTACAGCCTTGATGAGTTTGTCCACGGTGGGTGTGCATTTCTCATGCCTGTGCTCACTCCATTAACAGCAAGGGCAGCCACAACACCTACTCCTGCCCCAGGATCAGTTTCCCATAGAGAGAGATTCCCCATCCTCAGTCTCTGACTGACCCCGCCCAACCACACAGCAATGTGGTCGAACTGGGAGGGGGAGCCAGGCAGCGATGGTTTATAGACAGAGAAAAAGTAGTCCCTGTCATCACACAGATTTTAACTGAGTGACCTTTTCTTCTCTAGGCCTGTTTCCTCATCTGTAAAATGGGGAGATCCTGTACCTAGATCCAGGGCCAATACACAGAACAGAGTCACCTGGAACATGATACTCAGGCATTCATTCATTCAACACATAATTATTGAGCATCTGCTATGTACCAGGCACTATTCTAGGCACTTGGGAAGCATCAGCTAATGAAGCCCATGTTGTGGATATCATCCTAACAAATGCCGGTGATACTTACATAGGGAAAAAATTTTCAGAACATTGTGTGCCACCTCGAGGTGTTAGCTGACCCCAACCCAAAGAAGACTAGGAAGCGCCATACTCTTGCTGTTCTATCAGGAGTGGTCTCATGGGCAACAAGGTATACTCTGCAAGAAGGTACGGTTCCTGCTTCCTTGACGTCATTTTCACGAGTGCGTTAAAGGCACCTTCAAGGTCACTTCTAATCCAGCTTCTTTTCCTTGAACATAGTCAGTATTTTTTTCGACTTAATTCCAATTTTCCTCCACACTTCCAAGAGTGGATCAAGTGCACAGAAGGAGACAGCAAGGTATAACCGCAGCGGCAAGGCCATATAGGAACCTGGGAACTGCCGCTGGGAGCCATTTGGAGGGGGAGGGGCATTTTCCAGGAAAAGAGGGGTGCAGGACAGAAATATCCCCATACACAGAAGCCCACCACCACAGCTAAAGCTAATATGAACACTTGCTCCTACCAAGCACTTTGCAAAACAAGTTTCCCATGCATTTCCCATGCATTGTATCATTTAAGATATACATGCATTGTGTCATTTAATCCCCACCACAATACAACTGAGTAGCTGCTCCCATTTTACAGTTGAGGAAATTGAGCCTGAGAGTGGTTGAGTAACTCTGCCCAAGATATACAACAGATCAGAAATAGCAGGGTTAAGATTCCATCCAAGTTTTCTACCCCCCGAACCCCATGCTCTTGACCCCTCAGGTATACTGTATTATTTAAAAATCTCCCAGCTCTTGAGAGGCTTATAGTTCAGTGATTTTTTCCTTCATTCAAAAAAATATCTATTGAGCACCTCCCGAGTGCAAGCAATGTTCTGGGTGCTGGGGGGAGAATGATAAATAAGACAAAGTCCTCGCCCTCAAGAGAGTTATGTGGTGTTATGGGGGGGCAGGGCAGAGGGTATAGGTAATAAACAAATAGATGAACACATACCATAACTGAGGAGCCACTCCTGGGGACACGGGGGGCCGGGTGTTGAAATTGCCTGGGTTTCTTTTCCAAATCTGACAAATTCCCTTTCACCAAGAGATTTTGATATGTCCTCCCCTAAGGAGCATGCCCACTTCTCCAACACACATTCAGATCACAGCTTAAAGAGCTCCAGGTGCAAAGTGTCCCATCCCAGACTTTAAAAGGTACTGTAAGGAAATGCATGGGAATAAAGTTCAGGATAGTGACTCCCTAGGAGAGGGAGACTGAGAGAGAGAGATGAGATTGGGGAACTCCAACTAGATCAGCGGTGTTTATCATTTTAAGCTGGGTATTAGGCGTAGGGAAATTTCTTCAATTTGCCTTTATAACCGCTGGTGTGTTCAAACTATTTTGTAATATTTGTTTAAAGTGGTCTGTGCTGAGGGTAGTGCTGAACTTCCTCTCAGTGACTACTTCGCAACCCTCTCTGTTCCTCAGAATCACCTGGAGAGCTCGTATAAGGTACAGATGGCTGAGCCCTATGTCTAGAGATTAGCTTCAATGTGGACGGGTGGAGCCCAGGCATGGGTGGTTTTTCAAAGTTCCTCTGTGTATTCTCACATGCAGCCAGGGTGTGCTGGTGCTCCAAGTCCAAACTCTCAAAGCCTCGTTTCCCTCTGTATAAATAGGGGTGCTACTTTTCTATACCTCAGACGATGGTTCTGAGGCTTAACTGAGATAACACGTGGGAAGCCCTCAGCCCAGAGACTGACCTAGAATAAGATCTGGGTAAATGTTAGCCGTTTATCACTGTTATCCACAAACAGACTCCATCTCTGACAAACCCTACAGGGAGGCTGTCTTATCCACCCTGACAGGGACAACTCAAATCTCACCTCTTCCATCAAGTTTTCCCAGTCTCCTCCTCTTGATTGGGCTTGGTTTGTGCAAAACACGCAGTGTATGGGATAATGGAGCTCTATGATGACTTGCCACCATCTCCCTGGTATTGCTGTCATTTGTTTGTATGGCTTCCTTCCCCCCCACCCCATCACTCCTCCTGTTACTTCCTGTGGTAGTTATGGGATGTGCCACCCAGCTCCTCCCCTTAAGGAAGGACTGCCTGCACAGCTGTGAGGGTACCCAGACATACCATGGGCACCTCAATCATTTCTTAATGTTTCATCATGCCTCACACTCACTACATACTTGATGGAAATATTGTATGATCACTAACCAACCAGGGAGCTCTTTTATCCCTCAGCTATCGTCTCTACCTTCTCTGGCTTCCGTATAAACAGGCAGCATCCCAATCTTTTTTTTGTTAGAAAAACTGCTACAACAATTAGGACAGAGTAAAACCTTAATATATGAAATTGGTTTTGCACTAATTCTATGTATCCTTATAGTGATTTTCCCCCCAGTTTAATAATAGTCTTTGTAAGGTATTTAAATGTTTATATTAACATTTTACAGTTCAAACATAGCACCTCCCAAGAACTTTTTAGTTCTTTAGCCTAGAAGGTTTAGCCCAGAAAGAACTGAGTTGGCACGTGAATAAAGAGAATGTTCTTAAACTGTAGGAGAAGATAGACATCCTCACATCCACTTCCCCATTCCCTTTACTCTCTCTTAGACCTCTTTGTGAATTTTGTTATATCATTTGGTTGTGACTTGTCTTCAAGTCTCCTGCACCTAGAACTGTGCCTGACACATAGGAGGCTCAGTGACTGTTGCTGTTATGATTCCTTTTGGAGTGTTTCTGCCAGCTATGATTGGGATTCTGAGCTGGCAGGGGTTGGGGGAAGGATGATAAGAAGTGACAAAGTTCACAAAGGAACTAAAGATTTTCCCATCTCCCCTGCGGTGCAATATATCTGATTATGCACATAATGAAACACATTCTTATGGAAGGCAATTCTCTCATAAACAACAAACAACGGAAGGTGTGTCATTATAACTAAAACAACACAGTAGTGTGGCTATGCACCATGGGCAGGAGGTGGACATTGCTTTAGTAGGGTTTGTGCCGTAAAAGCCCCTTTCAGTAATGGGCCATTAACCAATAGCTCGTGTCACTTACTTGGCTTATTCTCTCTCTCTCTCTCTCTCTCTCTCTCTCTCTCTCATTGCTCCAAACAATGATCTAGAGCATTTGACAGTCCCACAGTGCTGGGGAGACAAAAGTTGGGATTCAGGGATACCAAGGTGGCTATTACTTAAGAAACCAAGATCCTAGAGAAAAAAGAACCTCAGCAAAATAAGCTTAAAATTCTGTGCAGCTCTTACTTTTGAAGTATTTGCTGGATCCTACGCTCCCCTGAATGAGAGGCTGGGAAACCAAGTAAAAATAGCTGCTAAGTGGCTACAAATGTTTAAAAAAAAAATTATCAGTTGTATTGATTGCAAAGACTAAAATTAGAACAACAGCCCTCAAAGGAGGAGTAGCCCCAATTACACACCAAACTTTTAGTTGAGACACCAAAAGGAGAAACCAGAAATTAAGCAGCCCACAGAGAGTCCACATATAATCTGAAACTGTTTTGAACTATCTCAATACGTGATTGAATCAAAGTAATCTGCCCTTAGTCTAATTGCTGGCCAAATAAATCTTCTCCAGAGATAAATAATATCATCAAGATCCTTAGAATTTTTCAAATACAATAGCCAGCATTTAATCAAAAATTATGAAGCATGCCAGAAGATAGGGCCAAAAGATTGGAAATCTAGAGAAAAAGTAGACAATAGAAATACTCACAGATGATCCATTTATTTGAATTATCACACATGGAACTTAAAATAATTATGACTAATGTGTTCAAGAAAATGCATGACAAGATGGAAATTTCACCATTGAATTATTTTTAAAAGAAGCAAATGTAATTTCTAACAGAAAAAAAATGCAATTACAGATATCATGGAGTAAAGAGATGGATTTAACAGCGTATTACTACTATCAGAAGAGGAGATTATTCAACTGGAAGATAGATTAGCAGAAAATATAAAGACAGACACACAAAGAAAAAAGATTATAAATAACCCATGGGGCAAAGAAGAAATCAAAATGAAAAATCAGAAAATATTTGGAAATGAAAGGTAATAAAACACAACATTATGAAAAAAATAAATACAATAAAATACAACATTATGAAAGCTTGTAAAATACCACAAAACCCTAGTTTAGAGGGAAATTTATAGTTTAAATGAACATACTAGAAAATAATGAAGGCTGAAAATCAATTATCTAAAGCATCCAGCTCAAGAAGCTAGGAAAATTAATGGCAAATTAGACACAAGGAAAATATAAGGAAGAAAATTTAAACAGACTAATTAATTTAAAAAGACAACTTAGAAAAACTGACACAAGGACAAATTTAAAAATCTGAAAGCTTATATCTATTTAATAAACTGAATTCATAACTTAAAACTTACAAAGAAAATTCCAGGCCCGGACAGCTTTATCAGTTAATCTTTCCAAATATTTAAGAAAGAAATAACACTGATCTTATACTGACATTTCCAAGTTCATTGTATAAAATCAGCATAATCTTGATAGCAAAACCAGTAAGCTTACCTTAAGAAAAATATTTAAGCCAAGATCTCTAAAAAATGTAAACTCAAAAGTCTTTTTGAAAAGTCTTACTCAGCTAAAAACATAGGCAAATAGAATCCAGTAATATCTAAAAAGGAAAAGACAACACAAACAACATATTTTAATCCAAGAATAAAATGTTGATTTAGAATTTGAACATCAATAAATGTAATTTATCATATTAACAAAAGATAAAGATAAAAACATGTAGTCATCTCAATAGATGCAAAAAAAGCATGCAATAATATTCAACACCTGTTTGAGATTTCAAAAATCATGCTAGAAATTTTTTTTCTTTCCTCTTCTTATTTTATTTTTAGAATTTTATTTATTTTTTTTATACAGCAGGTTCTTATTAGTTATCCATTCTATACATATTAGTGTATATATGTCAATCCCAGTCTCCCAGTTCGTCACACCACCCTCTTTCCGCCCTTGGTAACCATACATTTGTTCTCTACATCTGTGTCTCTATTTCTGCCCTGAAAACCAGTTCATCTGTACCATTTTTCTAGATTCCACATATATGCGTTAATATATGATATTTGTTTTTCTCTTTCTGACTTACTTCACTCTGTATGACAGTCTCTAGATCCATCCACGTCTCTACAAATGACCCAATTTCACTCCTTTTTATGGCTGAGTAATATTCCATTGTATATATGTACTACATCTTCTTTATCCATTCGTCTGTCAATGGGCATTTAGGTTGCTTCCATGTCCTGGCTATTGTAAATAGTGCTGCAATGAACATTGAGGTACATGTGTATTTTTGAATTATGGTTTTCTCTGGGTATATGCCCAGTAGTGGGATTGCTGGGTCATATGGTAATTCTATTTTTAGTTTTTTAAGGAACCTCCATACTGTTCTCCATAGTGGCTGTATCAATTTACATAGTGGCTGTAGCAATTTCCATTCCCACCAACAGTGCAAGAGGGTTCCCTTTTCTCCACAGCCTCTCCGACATTTGTTGTTTGTAGATTTTCCGAGGATGCCCATTCTAACTGGTGTGAGGTGATACCTCATTGTAGTTTTGACTTCATGCTAGAAATTTTAAGAAATTAATCAAGCAAGAAATACAAATGGAACTGTCTTTAAATGAGGCAAAAAGTAAAAAAGATAAAGGATATTTACCCCCAAAATAAAATGTTTCATATATTATACTTAATGGTGAAATACTGAAAGTTTTTACCTGAGGATGTCCATCATCACCACTATTGTTTAACAGTAGACTTTTAGAGGTCCTAGTTGGTATAATAAATCAAGAAAGAGAAATATAAAATATAAAAATTTGAAAATAAGATATCAAATCATTATTATTCATAGATACATAATTGGTTACATACAATTCCAAAAATAATCTATAGATAAAATATTCAAATAAATAATTGATTTCATCAAGGTCACTGATAAAAGGTCAATACAAAATTGCATCACATTTCCATATGTTAGAAACAAAAGATTAGAAAATGGAAATTTAAAATGATACCATTTACAAAAACAACTAAAATATCAAATACCTAAGAATAAATCATAAAACTATGAAACATTACTACTGAGAGAAATCAGAAAAACTTAAATAAATAAAGGAATAAACCACATACATAGATGGGAAGATTGCAAGTTTTAAAAACGTCAGTTCTCCCTCAATTGATACATAGAGTCAATGCAATTCCAATCAATATCTCAGCATGTATTTTTTTCTGGAAACCGATAACTACTTCTAAAAATCTAGTGGAAATGCAATGGTAAAGAATAAACAACACACTGGATATCCATACTGGAAAAACAACATTATCTTGACCCTTAATTCATACCTACACAACTATAAACCCAGATTTTTTGTAAAATTAAAATATTATACTTCTATAACAGAGTTGTCCAATTAAACTTTCTATAATGATGGAAATGTTTTATATCTGTACCATCCAATGTTGTAGCCTTTAACCACATATGGATTTTGAACACTTGAAATGTGTCTATTAAAATGACTGAAAATTGAGTTTTTAAAATTTTATTCATATCAAATAATTCAAATTGTCACAAAGACTGCTGCTTTCAGCATAGATGAACTGGAAAACTATATTTACATTTCTACCTGAAAAATGCAAACAAAAAGACAAAATAAAATAAAACAATATTTTTTAAGTTACTGAACATCAAGCAACAAAGAAGAGTGACGCTTGAGAAATGGGAAACAAACAAGGTGAGTTCTATGATTGCTTCAACATACTGCTTGACAGAGTTTCCACAGTGCAGGGGGAGGAAACCCAAGCAGAGCCCAGAGAAATTCCAGAGTTGAGGAGATGGAGTTGAAAGTCCAAGGGAGTCAAGGCTACTAGAGTGGCAAAAAAGAGTACCAAGAAAAAAGACAGCATCATACAGAGAGAACTCTGTAGATCTGAAGAAGGTCCCATCAAGTATTGAACAGAGAATTGATCAGCACATGTATGAAGAAACTACCCAAGGCCAGGGGAAAAACCACAAGAAATAATCAGAAAGAATAGTATAAAACACTCACACAAAGCTGAAAATATTACCTGTTGCCACCAGCCAAACTGGAAAACTTCATAATTCACAGGGCATCAGGCAGAGTGCTCATAGGGTCTTGCCTCAACAGTGAGCAAACATTAACCTAAACTGCTCTGATCTGCCTAATAAAACTTAAAAACAAGACCCCATAATATCACTGCTTTCAAATAACTTCTTCCCAGAACAAAGCCCAAGAATATTTATAGGAATATAAAAACATCTAGCACCCAGTGAGGTAAAATTTACAATGCCTCATAAAAAATAAAAACTTGCCAGGCATGCAAAGAACAGGATAAAACAACCAATTAAAATTAGCAGACATGGATATTAAAATAGTTATTGTAACTATATTCCATATGTGCAAAGTATCAAGTAGAGGCATGAAAAATATATTTAAAAGACATATCAAATTTCAAAAAACACACTAGATGAAATTAACAGCAGGACAGCCATTTCAGGAGAAAAGATTAGTGAACTTGAAGATATTACAATAAAAGCTATCTAAAATGAAACACAGAGAAAATACTTTTTTAAATAAAGAGAGCAAAAGTAAGCTGTGAGACAGTTTCAAGCAGCCTAGTTATAGGAGCAATTGGAATTTCTGAAGGACAGGGGGAGGAAAAAGAAAAAAAAATACTTGAAGAAATAATGGTTGAGATGTTTCCAAATTTGTTGAAAACTATAAAACCACAAATCCAAAATGTTCTATGAACCCCCACAAGAAAAGAAATATGGAGAAAAATACACCAAGGCACATCATAGTCTAGTTGTCCTAAACCAGTGATAACACAAAATCTTAGAAGCAATCAGAGGGTGGAAAGCCGTTATGTAGAGAAATAAAAGTAAGAATAACGGCAGAGTTCTCACTAGAAACAATGCAAATGAGAAAACAGTGGAGCAGCATCTTTAAAATAAGTAAGAGGAAGAAAACTGCTAACCTAGAATTCTATATCCAGTAAAAATATCTTTAAAAATTAAGGTGAACTGGAGACTTTTTCAGGCATACAGAATCTGACACAATTCATCACCAGGAGATCCATATTACAAGAAATGTAAAAGAAAGTCCTTCAAGCAGAGGCAAATAATAATAGATGGAAATAAGGATCTATACAAATGATAGAAGAGCAGCAGAAGTGGTAGCCAAATCAATAAATATGTAAGACATTTTTCTTTTTATATTTTGTTAAATGAAAAAACTAAAACTATGAAACTTCTAGAAGAAAACAAAGGACAAAATCTTTGCGATCTTAGGTTAGGCAAAGATTTCTTAGATACAACAACAAAAGCAGATGTATAATAGAACAAATTTATAAATTGGACTTTGTCAAAATTAAATCTGCTTTTCATAAAACACTGTTAAGAGAATGGAAAGACAAGCCACAGACTAGGAGAAAATATTTGCATGTTACATATTTGATAAAGGACTTAGGCCCAGAATATTTTTTTAACTCTCAAAACTCAATAGTAAGAAAACAAACAACAACTTTAAAATGGGCAAAAGATTTGAACAGACATTTCACTAAAGAAGATACAAGGATGGCAAGCAAGCACATGAAAAGATGCTCAATGTCATTAGTCATTTGGGAAATTCAAATTAAAACTATGAGATACCATTACACACCAACTAAAATGGCTATAATCAAAAAGACAACAGAAAATCCCAAGTGTTGGTGAGTATGTGGAGCAGCTAGAATTCTCATGAACAGTTGATATAAATGTAAATACTAGATTCACTGAAGTGTAATCGATATACAATAAACTACACATTTTAAATCATACAATTGGATATGTTTTGACTTATGGATACCTGTGAAACCATTACCACAATCAGGGTAATAAACATATCCATCACCCCCAAAAGTTTCTTTGTGCCCATTTGCAATCTTTCCCTCCCAACCTTCCCCCGTCTTCAGGCAACCACTGATCTGTTTTCTGTTAACAATGGATTTGTTTGTATTTTCTATAATTTTATATAAAAAGAATCATACAGCATGTATTCTTTTGTTCTGGTTCTGCTTCTTTCAGCATAATTATTTTAGAGATTTATCATGTTGTTGAATGTATCAATATTTCATTCCTTTTTATTGCTGAGTAATATTCCATTGTATGGATATACTACAATTTATTCATTCAGTTGTTGATGAACATGCGGGTTATTTTCAGTTTTAGGCTATTATGAATAAAGCTGCTCTGAACACATATTAGTTTTTCTATTGCTGCCATAACAAATTATCACAAACCTAGTGGCATAAAATAACAGATTTATTGTCTTACAGTTCTACAGATCAGAAGTCTGACAATGGTCTAAAATCAATGTGTCAGCAGGGGTGAGTTCCTTTCTGGAGAGTCTAGAGGAGAATCCATTTCCTGGTCTCTTCCAATTATGAGAGGTACCCACATTCCTTGGTTGTGGCCCCTTCCTCCATCTTCAAAGCCAGCAATATTGCATCTCTCTGACCTTTCTTCTGTTGCCGCATCTCTCTCTGATCACAACTAAGAAACATTCTCTGCTTTTAAGGATTAATGTGATTAGATTGGGCTCACCTAGATAATTCAGGCTAATTTCCTCATCTCAAAGTCAGTAAACTTAATTACATCTGAAAAGTCCTTTTTGCTGTGTAAAGTAACATAATCACAGTTTCAGGGATCAGGGTGTGGACATTTTTGAAGTGGGCAGTGGTGGCCATTATTCTGCCTGCTCTGTGATGTCCATTTCCTTTCGTTTCTCTTGGGTAAATACCTAGGAGCAGATTGGCTGGATCATGTGGTAGGTGTATGTTCAACCTTTTAAGAAACTGAAAAGCTGTTCTCCAAAGTGGTTGTAATATTTTATTGTAAAAGAAATCTAAGTAGCTACATGAGGCTAGTGATGACTGTATTAGATGATGAAGCTCTAGAATATAAAATAAGAGAATATATGCATGACATTGGGCATACATAAAAATTTCTTAAACCAAAAGCAACAATCATCAAGGAAATGATTGATAAATTGAACTTCATTAAAATTAAGAATTAAAGGGGCTTTCCTGGTGGTGCAGTGATTGAGAATCTATCTGCCTGCCAATGCAGGGGACACGGGTTCAAGCCCTGGTCTGGGAAGATCCCACATGCCGCGGAGCAACTAGGCCCATGAGCCACAACTACTGAGCCTGCGCATCTGGAGCTTGTGCTCCACAACAGGAGAGGCCGCAACAGTGAGAGGCCCGCGCACCGCGATGAAGAGTGGCGCCTGCTCGCTGCAACTAGAGAAAGCCCTCGCGCAGAAACGAAGACCCAACACAGCCAAAAATAAATAAATAAAGTGACGTAAATTATATTAAAAAAATTAAGAATTAAAGCTCATCAAAATACAGCATTAAGAGGGTGAAATGGCAAGTCATAGAGTAGTAAAAGATATTTGCTTTATAAATATTAATAAGTTGTGTATGTATGTAGGACTTGTATCCAGAATACATAAAAAACAACAAATCATAAAAGAAAAATAGAGAACCCAATTTTTTAAAACAGGCAAAAGACTTGTACTGGAACTTCTCAAAAGAGAATATTCAAATGGCCAAAGACCACATGAAAAGGTGGACCTTATCGTTAGTCATCAGGGAAATGAAAATTAAAACTTCAATGAGGTACAGTGCACACCCACCAGAATGGTTAAAAATTTCAAGAAATGTTTAAAAACATTAAACTGAATGTTCGTGAGGGTATGGAGCAATTGGAATTTTCACACACTACTGGTAGGAGTGTTAATTATAATTAAATTTCAAACACTTTGAAAAATCTTTACTAAATCTAAACATATATAGTCCCTATAAATTAGTAATTCCATCTTTGGTATATGCCCGTCATAATGCACACAATGTGCATCAAAAAACATGTACAAAAATGTTCATAACACTATTATTCATAAAAGTCAAAAACAAGAAACAATTCAAATGTCTATCAATAATAGAATGAATAAATAATACATAACATATAGACACATACACACACACAATAGAATACAATAGAGCAATGAAAATGAAAAAATACTGCCATACTCTCAAACATGAATGAATCTCACAAATACAATGTTCATTGAGTAAAAGAAACAAGACACCAAAGAGTACATACCGAATACTGACTAGTGTTAGAAGTCAGAATAGCAGGTACCTTTGGGGGAGAGTAGGTATTGGCCAGAAGAGGATAAGAGGGAATGTTCTGGGCAGCTGATAAGGTTCTGCCTCTTGATGTGTGTGGTGGTTACACAGGTTGTTCACTTTGTAAAAAATTTAAAAAATTATCTTCTGGGCTTCCCTGGTGGCGCAGTGGTTGAGAGTCTGCCTGCCGATGCAGGGGACACGGGTTCGTGCCCCGGTCCGGGAAGATCCCACATGCCGCGGAGCGGCTGGGCCCGTGAGCCATGGCCGCTGAGCCTGCGCGTCCGGAGCCTGTGCTCCGCAACGGGAGAGGCCACCGCAGTGAGAGGCCCGCGTACCACAAAAAAAAAAAAAAAAAAAATTATCTTCTTATAAGTATAAATTATGTACTTTTCTGTGTATACACTGTACTTGAATTTTAAAGTTTAGTAAAAAAAAATTTCTTATTTAAAAAAACAATCAAAAAATTTAAAAGAAGAAATCAGTGACCTAGATAAAGTCCTGCCTTCAAGTTATAGGTGGGAGATGCTCCACTGTAAGCATCCTTCCTGACTAGCCAGCACTAGCTTGCTCTCCCCTACCTGTCATTTCTCCAGGTCAGACAATAAGACAACAAATAGCCTCACCAGAAGAAAGAAATAATTGCAACCACACAATTTTTGACTTGAGATTTTTCTGGTTTTACACCTAATTTAACTAAACCATTCTCCTCCCCCTTCCCTCACTCCCCACCCCTCACCCCATTTCTGCATCCATTTCACTCAGCTGAAACAACAGAGACGAGCAGATTCAGGTAGAGTGCAGAGGCAATTATAAAACAGATACTTGTAAAGGCATCGCTGCCATTTGTGCCACTTGAAATATTATCCCTTATGAGTTTCCTCACTGAATTAGTGCCATTTAATGTGTGCATATGGCCAAGGGGAAAATATAAAATTGATCAATGAGAACAGGAAAATTACTCCGGAGAATCTTTGTGGCTTTGTGAATTGTTGCTTGACATTGTGGTTTTACCAGATATAATGGCATGATTTACAATTTACAACGGGGCTTGGGGGATGCGGATACAAACACTTTTACTTAAAATACCAGGAGCAGATGGGGGAAAAAAATACAGACTGGATTTGGTCCAGATGCTGACGATGTTACACATATTCCGACTCCTACATGAAGGCATAAATAACAGCAATTCCTCATCATCCACAGAAACGCAAGAGATCCTCACAAAGGTAATCCAGACAGTGGATAGATACAAAATAATTTCTCTATGTCAAATTATGTTGGAGTATATGTGTTACAGTCTATGGTTCTGCTTGCTTTTTCTAGTGGGGATAGCAGATGAACTAGTTATTCATGATATTGCACACAAAATCATGAAATTGCATCATGAAGACAAAATTCTAGAGGAGCTGTGGGAAGCTCAGAACCATCCCATTTTTCAGTTCTGTCCCAATATGCTCATCTACCCAGCCATACACTCCATGCTAAAAATGGACAATTTTACCTTTCAGGCTGATAAGTAAGAATTGTGATAGACTTATAAAGATACCCAGACCTGGATCCTAGTATCAGAGCTTCCACCAAATAGCTCTATGACATTTGACAAGACTCTTACCTGATCAAGATCTTGATTTCCTCATCGATAAACCTAGTGGAAGATGACCAGATGATTGCTTAGGCCAACCTGACTCTAAGTAGCCTGTGGTCAGTTTAAGCGGAGCTCTCTCTCCTCTAAGACCTCTATCTTTCCCAGTCTCATCGCCTTCAAAAATCATTATTTACATTTTGAAAGTTTCAATATTCTAGTTCCGGTTGCACTCCAATCTCAGGAGCAGATGACAATGGTTATAAAAGCAGTAAAGAAATTAAGTAAGCAGTGGAGATGTTAACTAAGAGATGAAAGCAAGATTTGCCAGAGATAAACTGCAACATAATCAATAGAAAGTTGGTTGTATTTCCAATTATCTGGGTATTAGTATGATGCTCATCTCCTCTGAGGAAAGTCCCAGAGGAAAGGAAATAAAAAGCAGTAGGAGGGATAGCAGTTAGAGATAGGGAAGAACTTCCTGAGAGTTGTTCAGACTAGAACTTATTATAGAATTGCATTTGGGTCTTGTTTTGTAGTACCTGCCCTTTGGGTCCAGTTTTTCCCAGGTCTAAGTTGGTGAGGAAGAGGTGATGATAATCAAATTCTCAAAAGAACTATATTTATTAAAAAGGTCATATGACTGTTCAATCAAAAGGTAGAGAAGGAAAGGGCAGCGTTAAAAAATAATTGATAGGATGTTCCAACTCCAAAAGGTTTGGAATGGCTGCACTATGGGATCTCCTTCCCTGGGAAAGTCCTTTGGGATTATTGGCCTCTGGAGAATAGCGACTACGCTTGGAGACAAATGAAGAATCAGGTGATTGCTAAAGGCTTGACCCAAACAGATAATTATCATTTAGGCTAAAACATCCCAGGTAGCATATTTCACAAGTGCCAGTCGCTCTTATACACGGTTTGTGAGGAGGTAGCCTATGTGAGGTCGCTGAGAGTTTGAGGCGAAAACCTGTCCCCTGCTCTTCTGCACTCACCCTCTTGGCAACCCTCAAGTCCCTTCTCCCCTTGATCTTGGGGCCACACAGAGGCTGTAGCAAACGCTGCCTTCTCAGAGGAGGAGCCCTGAAGGCACAGCTCAGAGTATGACAGAAATGATGGTGGAACCACAGCTGTGAAGATCAGGAACTCAACCCCTGAGCACAGAAGGCCACGAGACCATCTTTCCCTTAATTTTGTCCCTGGATGTGGTTTCATGGATTCAGACTGCTTAGCATCCCAGGGAAGAGTGAAAAGCTCTAATGGAGGCTAACAAATTATGTGAATTTAGCCAAAGAGAAATTAAGAAGTTGTAGCAGATCTCAAGGTAAACTTATTTTAGCATATTTCGTAGCTAACATCAAAACAACTGGGAAAATCTGCTCTTAGCACTGGGAAGATTTCTTGACTGCATTCATTCCTGCATAATGTAGACAAATTCCTTAGCCTCTCTGGTTCTTGTTTCCACCAGAACCTTTCCCATCAAGTATTTAGATATTGTACAAAAATGCATATAGTACAAAAAGATTTAAGAGAAATAAATAGTTGCAGGAGTGACAGCAAAGGAAAAATATGATTATAAACAGAAAAATTATAGTTTTAGTGGCATTCACACATAAAACATAAGACACATAGTCTTCTTAAGCCAGTGAAGATAGGCTAAAATTTGGCCTTTGAGCTTCTGGGCAGCCAAAGCAAAAAGGAAAAGATCAGTTATAAAATACAAGGTGTACATGTAGTGCAAAGGAAGCCAAACCTTTCCTTAAACAGATACCTGGAAGGAATTTTTAGGTCTTTATAAGATTCTATATGAGGCAGTGACAGCATCTTCTACAAAATTCCTAAACCCTAAGAGATACATGTGGCTATTAAGGTCCCCAATTTCTCTACAGATAGACTAGGAAAGATACCACAGATCAACCAAACTATTTCAAGAGGGTATTATGAAGTCAAAAAGAATTGATTGCTGGAAGCCTGAGCACTAAGAGATGAAAGTAATTTGGTTGAGGTGGGCTCATGAATGGATGTGTCATGCCTCCACCATGGAAAATCTGGCCAGCTTGATGGTGCATTTAGCAAGACCAAATGAATCCTGATACTTTGTCTCTTACTTGTGTAAGGGGAAAATTTACCTTTTATTTACCAAAGTTACATTATGCAGGGACTATGTCCAATGTAAATAATATCTGTAGGGTCTCTCACCACAGCACACACATAGTAGGTTTTTTTTGAAACCCTGCTATGGGTGATAGAATGAATATGTAAATTTCCGTTCTCAATCTAATACTTTAGTATTAGCTATCAGTGAGTGCTTAAGATCATATCACAAACTTGGGCTACAAAAAAATCCACAAAAGCAAAATTCATCACTATGTTAGCCTTAAAAGATTCCATTTTGATATGCTAACTCCTACTTAAGGGGCAGCAGCTATGGGCTAAATTACCACACTATTAGACGGTGAATATTGGTGTCCACATAGGCACAGTTTACTGACTTGAAATAGACATTGTCATAGGACATTACTAGCCAGATCATGTGTGTCCAGTTAGTCTCAAAAATTTTATCTGGAACTTTTTGTTCAAATAAAATTGACATAGACGGATATACAAAAAGTAGCTGAGCTATTCTAGTTGAGGGGTTAGGGGACCCCAATAACTCACTTCAGTTGGCACTAAAATCGGCCCCACCTGCCCTCCCAAATGTACCCACATGCTAACACCCTGGTTTCTGAGGACATGAAAGAACCCAACCTCCTCTCAGGTTATGGAGGAGGAGAAAGGAGGCATCCCTGACTCGCCCAAGGTCACAATCTTAAGACCACAGAAAAGCCCAGCCACCCGGAGTCAAACAAAAGGGAGTTTGGAAAGTGAGCCAGAAGAAATCATGACAAGCCAGGGCACACACAGACCAGGAGGTATAGGTTCCCATTTCTGGCATCCTCCTCCTTGGGCAAGCCCTGGCAGGGGCGCAAATGATGCCTCTTCACCCAGGAGGGAATAGGGAATAACCCAACCCCAGAAGAAGAAAAGGAAAAGCAAGAGAAGTGATACACCCTGCTCGATCTTTGTGGAATCTTCACTCCCTTTTGAGGACACCTGGCAAGCCAGGGTACATCTTCCTTCAACCCCAGCATCTCCGGTAGAGGCCACAGGCAGCCTCCTTCTCGCCTTCCCGCTGGTCACCATCCTTCAGCATCCACCGCGGCCACCACCACCGCAGCAGCAGTGACAGCAATCCTGAACAGACCCCAAAAACTCCAGCTAATTAAAGACAAATAATGAAACACATTCAGGCAGGGGAAGGTTGGCAAAGGCCCCCTGCATTGTGTGACCACCTTGGCACCGAAATGGTTAGAGACCGCATCCCTCCACGGCGCCTCCTCTCATTGCGGTGGAGAGCTCTTGAGAACGTTATTAGCTGGGTGTGCGCCTTGCCGTTTTTCCACACGAGGCAGATGGGTAATTACGAAGCTAATAGTCTGATTGAGAGAAATCAGATGCAGTGGTTTGCCCAATTAGATGATACATTAGCTTCCTTCTTTGTAAGCAGCTAATGTGTGAAGCAAAGTGGTATTTTCGAGGGTCAGAATCCTTAAACAAGTGCCGAGTTGCAGATTATTGTATCTCTCTTTTTTTTCTAATGGAGGAAAAGTGCTAAGTCTTCATTACTAAAAGCATAGAAAATGCAAATCAGCTTCTGAAACAAAAGAGAGAAGGGACAGGCGAGAATATTTGGTGTCCGATATGTCAACCTACAACATCAATTACATTGAAATGCAATGCATGGCAGCCTAATCAAGGATAGTATAATTGTAATAATTGCGTGCTTTTGTTGGAGAGCTGCTGCTGTTGTTATTTGTCAACCATTTGTTCCTCTCTATTGTTAAGGGGGGGAAAGATTTTTTTTTTTTAATGTAACTGAGAGATTGTGTAGGTAATGGGTGAGCAGGCAGCTCATCCGCAGAATGTGTATGAGGGGTCTTGCTTCCCTGCTACATGGCGGCTCCTCCGTGGCCCAAGTGAGCTGCTGGGACAGCGACATGGGCTTGGGGCAGGAAGGGACAAAGTGGCCAGCCCTGCTAGGGTGGGCTTCAGTCTCTGTGTCCCTAGTGTCCTGGGGCAGAGGTTAGCTGAGTGCTGGGCCTGAGGAGACTGGGAAGAAAGCAGTGTCAGTGGAAAAAGCCTCACGCCACGTCCTTCTCCTCTTTAGCAAATATAAAGAGATGGAGAAGAGGCAAAGGAGATATAACTGGTCCACTGACTTCACCTCATTCTGCTTCTTGAAGTTTGCGGCTAAAGAAGGATTTGTTTTGTTTTTGTAAATGACCTTTGCCTGCAAAACTCGGGAAGTGGGGCGGGAGAGATCTTGGGTAAAATAACAACAGAATGAAAGATACGGTAGCTGGTACACCAGCCAGGATAGCACTGTCCCCCAAGGCACAGATGGCAGCAGGGCTCAAAGGCTCAACTCCAACTCTCTTCCTCACTGGCCTGGCGAGACCAGCCTTTCTGCAGCCTCCCAGGGCCTCGAATCATCCTGAGCCACACCCGCTATCTGGAGAGACACCAAACCCAGGATGCTCTCGAGTCTCCAGCAGATAGAAAAAGCCCTCGAAATGCTTCTAAGTTATAGAGACACATATCTTCTCCTCTCCCTTCCCTCTCTCCATGCCCACTTTTTTTCTTTTTTTCATGTGTATAGATGTTTCCTGAAGCATCCTTACAGGGAAGGGAGAAGAGAAAAAGTCAGCTTAATAGCCAACTCTAGAAAGAAAAAGAAAACACAACACAACACAAAACAGAGATGTTCGTGGAAAGCCGAAGTTGAGCTGGAAAATTCTTCTTAGGAGCAGCGCTCAGCATTCAGATCAGATAAGAGGTTTATTTTCTCACTTCGATTGGTCTTGCCAATAGGTTGAAACAGAGGCACAATGGAAATTGGCTAAAACATTTAACAGAGCTGTTAAATCTCATTCTCCACAGCTCAAAAAGAACAATCCCGGCCTCGTCTTTACGGAGGGGAGGCTTCATGGGCTGTAGGAGGCTTTGCGTGTATCCCTGACAATCCTGTACATACTCCAAAACTCACACTAATTAAAAGCAAATAATCAAATACATTCAATTTGAAAAGTTGGCAAACTCGCGTGTATTATTGCGTTAGCACCTTGGCATGGAAATGCTCACATCGTGCTAATCTCGTTGTGCAGAAGAGCTCTTGAGTTCCTATTCACCCAGCCCATGCCCCCTCCTCCCCTCCGCCTCCCCTCTGGGCTGCCTCACCGCTCCCCAGCCCCCTGCAGCTCCCCCACCAACTCTCCTGCTTTACCAGCAAAATAAGGAAGAAACTGGGCCTCAAGATGGGCATTTGCTTTCATTTGGATGGGACAGAGGTCTGATGGAGAAAAGATGTCCTTCCTCTCACTGGCTTCTTATTTATCTACCTAGAGAGAAAAGGTTGGCGAGATCCTGCAATTTTTATATAAAGTTTGTAGCATCGGTAAGCCTTGGCTAAACCATTCACGGTCACCATCCTCACCCCCTGACGCCACCCTCCTGGGTACACTTCTTGTCAAACTTGTAGCTGAATCTGAGTGATGAGCTGACAGAATGAGAAGAAACCTTCAGATCCAATGCTGTTGCCTCTGGGATTTGAGTTTCTTAGGGGCTGGCTGAGGGATGAGAGGAGGGAGTGGGCCAGAGAAATGCAAAACTCCTGCCATCAAGAATGGGGTGAGATGAGCTCAGACCAGCCAGAATTTTTCTGGCAGATCTGCTACCTAAGGCACATTTTTCTTTCATCCTGGGCCACTGCCAATCACAGCGTCCCAGCATCCAGGGCTAGGAGGAAGACGGGCAGCTTGTCCTCAGCTCCAAACAAAAGAAAAACAAATAAAGTCACATTCAGCTGCATGACATTCGTGTCAGATGAAACAGGAGCGGGACAGGCAGCTTCTGTAGCGGGTTCTAGGGGGCAAAGAACAGGTGCGTGAAGCGAGCTCCTAGGAGTAGGTGCTTGAAGGAGCCGTGGGGAATCCTTGCCAGGGAGACTCCGGATTTGTCTGTGGGTGAGGAGGCCTAGAGGGCTGTTACCTGAAGTCCAGAATTCCAGGTCACTTTCCAGTATGTCCTCGAGCACAGTAACTAATCAAGAGCATCAGTGTATTGGTACTTTCATTAGTTCAGAAAGAATTCTCTGAGGAAAGCATGAGCCAAGTGTCTTGGTTGAATTCTTGCTTGTGTATGGAGCCGGTACAAATACTGTATCGGACAGTTCTTGCAAAAGCTGACCACTCCCTTCTCCTTCCTGTTAATCTGGTCCATGGGCTTCACCTGAACCTCCCGCTGTTAAAATGACCTCCTCTTTCCTTACCAGGTTTCTGTTCCTTGTTTCATTTATTACTCATTCGTTCCTTACTATATTCATTCAACAAACATTTATTAAGTAATAAGATTCTAAAGGTATTGTAATCAACCATGAGAATACAAAGGTGAATGTGGTTAGATTCAGTCATTCTAATCCAGGGTATTTACCCAAAAGAACTGAAAGCAGTGACTTAAATAGATAATCGTACACCAATGTTCACACCTGCATTATTCACAATAGCCTAAAGGTGGAAACAATGCAATGCCCATCAATGGATGAATGGATAAGCAAAATGTGGTGTACACATACAATGGAACATTATTCAGCCTTAAAAAGAAGGAAATTCTGACACGTGCTTCAACATGGATGAACCGTGGAGACATGGATGAACCTTGGAGACATTATGCTAAGTGAAATAAACCAGTCACAAAAGGACAAATACTGCATGATTCCACTTATATGAGGTGCCTAGGGTAGTCGAATTCATAGAGACAAAGGCTAGGGGGAGTTAGTTAGTGTTTAATGAGTACAGAGTTTCAGTTTCTGAAGATGAGAAAATTCTGGAGCTGGGTGGTGGTGATAGTTGCACAATAATGCGAATGTACTTAATGCCACTGAGCACTACACTTGAAAATGGTTAAAATGGTCAGTCTTCTGTTAGGTACATTTTACTGCAATGAAAATCAAATACAAAAAGAAGTGAATAAGGTTGATCATAGTCCTCAAATAACTTGGAGCAAGGGAAGAAGACAGGTTTAAAAAATATAGAGTGAGTACAATACTGTGAGGTGAGTACCATACCCACACAGGGAACAAGGGGAAATGGGGTATAAGGGCAGGTGGGGGGTGGAGGGCCGGGGGGGTTCCAGAGTCTGGAGAGATGGCATTCATGCTGCCCTAGATGATGTTATCTCTGAGCCTCAGTTTCCTCATCCACAAAAGGGGAGAGTAATGATGAGCCTCCATTTCTTGAGCACCTGCAGTGTGTCAGGCACCACTCCAGGTCCTTTAGTTCATCAGACCTCACATTTAACCAATAAAATGGAAATTTTACCACCAACTTCCCACAAGCAAACAGAGTTAAGAGATTGATGGATGTCCCAAACCCCATAGCTAGTAAACTGGAGAGCCAGGGTTTGAACACAGACCTGCACGAATTTCTAGCCCACGTTTTTCTCACTACACTAGCAGTTTATGACTGTAAATTCTCTTTCAAATTTAAGGAACAGCTTACTGAAAACAATGTCTCAGGAAGAGTGGGTTTCCTAGGGCTTAATTGTGTCCCCCACAAAAAATGGTTGGAATCCTAACCCTTACTACCTCAGAATGTGACTTTATTTGGAAATAGGGTCTTTACAGAGGTAATCAAGTTAAAATGATATGATTAGGGTGGGCCCTAATCCAATAAAACAGGTGTCCTTATAAAAAGGGGAAATTTGGAGGAGACCTTCAGGATGGTGGAGGAGTAAGACGCGGAGATCACCTTCCTCCCCACAGACACATCAGAAATACATCTGCACGTGGAACAACTCCTACAGAACACGCACTGAAGGCTGGCAGAAGACCTCAGACTTCCCAAAAGGCAAGAAACTCCCCACGTACCTGGGTAAGGCAAAAGAAGAAAGAAAAAACAGACACAAAAGAATAGGGACGGGACCTGCACCTCAGGGAGGAAGCCGTGAAGGAGGAAAGGTTTCCACACGCTAGAAAGCCCCTTCGCGGGCTTTCGCCACTGTGGGTGGCGGAGGCGGGAGCTTTGGGGCCGCAGAGGAGAGCGCAGCAACAGGCGTGCGGAGGGCAAAGTGGGGAGATTCCCGCACAGAGGATCGGTGTCGACCAGCACTCACCAGCCCAAGAGGCTTGTCTGCTCACCCGCCGGGGCAGGCGGGGGCTGGGAGCTGAGGCTCAGGCTTCGGTCGGATCGCAGGGAGAGGACTGGGGTTGGCGTCATGAACACAGCCTGAAGGGGGGCTAGTGCGCCACGGCTAGCCGAGAGGGAGTCCAGGAAAGACTCTGGACCTGCCTAAGAGGCAAGAGAGCATTGTTTCGGGGTGTGCGAGGAGAGGGGATTCAGAGCGCTGGCTAAATGAGCTCCAGAGATGGGTGTGAGCCGCGGCTATCAGCGCAGACCCCAGAGACAGGCATGAGACACTAAGGCTACTGCTGCAACCACCAAGAACCTTGGGTGCGAGCACAGGTCACTCTCCACACCTCCCTTCCAGGGAGCCTGTGCAGCCCCCCACTGCCAGGGTCCCGGGATCCAAGCATAACTTCTCCAGGAGAACGCACGGTACACCTCAGGTTGTTGCACCATCACACCGGCCTCTGCCGCCGCAGGCTCGCCCCGCATTCATACCCCTCCCTCCCCCCAGCCTGAGTGAGCCAGAGCCCCCGAATCAGCTACTCCTTTAACCCCGTCCTGTCTGAGCAAAGAACAGGTGCCCTCAGGTGACCTACACACAGAGGCAGGGCCAAATCCAAAGCTGAGCCCCTGGGAGCTGTGAGAACAAAGAAGAGAAAGGGAAATCTCTCCCAGCAGCCTCAGAAGCAGCGGATTAAAGCTCCACAATCAACTTGATGTACCCTGTGTCTGTGGAATACATGAATAGACAACGAATCATCCCAAAATTGAGGTGGTGGACGTTGGGAGCAACTGTAGACTTCGGGTTTGCTGTATGCGACTGAGTAGTTTCTGATTTATATATTTATCTTACTTTAGTATTTAGAGCTTATTAACATTGGTAGATTTGTTTATTGATTTGGTTGCTCTCTCCCTTCTTTTTTTTATGTATAGATTTTTTTTCCTTTTTCTCTTTTTTTGAGTGTGTATGTGTATGATTCTTTGTGTGATTTTGTCTGTATAGCTTTGCTTTTACCATTTGTCCTAGGGTTCTGTCTGTCCATTTTGTTAGTTTGTTTTTTTAGTATAGTTTTTAGCATCTGTTATCATTGCTGGATTTGTTATTTAGTTTGGCTGCTCTCTTCTTTCATTCTTTTTTTTTCTTTTTTTATTAATTTTTAATTTTTTTATTTTTAATAATTTTTAAAATTTTTATTTTAATAACTATTTTATTTTTCTTGCTTGCTATTTTCTCCCTTTTCTTCTGAGCCATGTGGTTGACAGGGTCTTGGTGATCCAGCCGTTTGTCAGGCCTGTGCCTCTGAGGTGGGAGAGCTGAGCTCTGGACATTGGTCCACAGAGACCTCTCAGCGCCATGTAATATCAAACAACAAAAGCTCTCCCAGAGATCTCCACCTCAACGCTAAGACCCAGCTCCACTCAATGATCAGCAAGCTACAGCGCTGGACACCCTATGCCAAACAACTAGCAAGACAGGAACACAACCCCACCTGTTAGCAGAGAGGCTACCAAAAGTCATAATAAGGTCACAGACACACCAAAACACACCACCAGATGCAGTCCTGCCCACCAGAAAGACAAGACACAGCGTCATCCACCAGAACACAGGCATCAGTCCCCTCCACCAGAAAGCCTACACAACCCACTGAAACAACCTTAGCCACTAAGGGCAGACACCAAAAACAATGGGAACTACGAACCTGCAGCCTGCACAAAGGAAACCCCAAACACAGTAAGTTAAGCAAAATGAGGAGACAGAGAAACACACAGGAGATGGAGTAGCAAGGTAAAAAACCACCAGACCAAACAAATGAAGAGGATATACGTGGACTACCGAAAAAAGAATTCAGAGTAATGATAGTGAGGATGATCCAAAATCTTGGAAATAGAATGGAGAAAATACAAGAATATTTTAACAAGGACCTAGAAGAACTAAAGAGCAAACAAACAATGATGAACAACATAATAAATGAAATTAAAAATTCTCTAGAAGGAATCAATAGCAGAATAACTAGGGAGAAGAACAGATAAGTGACCTGGAAGATAAAATAGTGGAAATAACTACTGCAGAGCAGAATAAAGAAAAAAGAATGAAAAGATTTGAGGACAGTCTCAGAGACCTCTGGGACAATATTAAACACACAAACATGGGCTTCCCTGGTGGTGCAGTGGTTGAGACTCCACCTGCCGATGCAGGGGACATGGGTTCATGCCCTGGTCCGGGAAGATCCAACATGCCGCGGAGCGGCTGGGCCCGTGAGCCATGGCCACTGAGCCTGTGCGTCTGGAGCCTGTGCTCCACAACGGGAGAGGCCACAACAGTGAGAGGCCTGCATACTGAAAAAAAAACCCAGCAACATTTGAATTATAGCGGTCCCAGAAGAAGAAGAGAAAAAAAAAAGGGACTGAGAAAATATTTGAAGAGATTATAGTTGAAAACTTCTCTAATATGGGAAAGGAAATAGTCAATCAAGTCCAGGAAGTGCAGAGAGTCCCATACAGGACAAATCCAAGGAGAAACATGCTAAGACACATATTAATCAAACTATCAAAAATTAAATACAAAGAAAACATATTAAAAGCAGCAAGGGAAAAACAAATAACATACAAGGGAAACCCCATAAAGTTAACAGCTGATCTTTCAGTAAAATCTCTGCAAGCCAGAAGGGAGTGGCAGGACATATATAAAGTGATGAAGGGGAAAAACCTACAACCAATATTACTCTACCCAGCAAGGATCTCATCAGATTCAATGGAGAAATTAAAATCTTTACAGACAAGCAAAAGCTAAGAGAATTCATCACCACCAAACCAGCCTTACAGCAAATGTTAAAGGAACTTCTCTAGGCAGGAAACATAAGAGAAGGAAATGACCTACAATAATAAACCCAAAACAATTAAGAAAATGGTAATAGGAACATACATATCGATAACTACCTTAAATGTAAATGGATTAAATGCCCCAACCAAAATGCATAGACTGGCTGAATGGATACAAACACAAGACCCGTATATAAGCTGTCTACAAGAGACCCACTTCAGACCTAGGGACACATACAGACTGAAAGTGAGGGGATAGAAAAAATTATTCCATGCAAATGGAAATCAAAAGAAAGCTGGAGTAGTGATTGTCATATCAGACAAAATAGATTATAAGATAAAGACTATTACAAGAGACAAAGAAGGACACTACATAATGATCAAGAGATCAATCCAAGAAGATATAAAAAGTATAAATATTTATGCACCCAACATAGGAGCACCTCAATACATAGGGAAAATGCTAACAGCCATAAAAGGGGAAATAAACAGTAACACAATCATAGTAGGGGACTTTAATACCTCACTTACACCAATGGACAGATCATCCAAAATGAAAATAAATAAGGAAACACAAGTTTAAAATGACACACAAAACAAGATGGACTTAACTGATATTTATAGGACATTCCATCCCAAAACAACAGAATACACTTTCTTCTCAAGTGCTCATGGAACATTCTCCAGGATAGATCATATCTTGGGTCACAAATCAAGGCTTGGTAAATTTAAGAAAACTGAAATCATATCAAATATCTTTTCCAACCACAACTCTGTGAGACTAGATATCACTTACAGGAAAAAACCTGTAAAAAATATAAACACATGGAGGCTAAACAATACACTACTAAATAACCAAGAGATCACTGAAGAAATCAAAAAATACCTAGAAACAAATGACAATGAAAACACGACGACCCAAAACCTATGGGATGCAGCAAAAGCAGTCCTAGGAGGGAAGTTTACAGCAATACAATCCTACCTCAAGAAACAAGAAACAACTCAAATAAAAAACCTAACCTTACACCTAAAGCAATTAGAGAAAGAAGAACAAAAAAACCCCAAAGCTAGCAGAAGGAATGAAATCATAAATTTCAGATCAGAAATAAATGAAAAAGAAATGAAGGAAATGATAGCAAAGATCAATAAAACTAAAAGCTGGTTCTTTGAGAAGGTAAACAAAATTGATAAACCATTAGCCAGACTCATCAAGAAAAAAAGGGAGAAGACTCAAATCAATAGAATTAGAAATGAAAAAGGAGAAGTAACAACTGACACTGCAGAAATACAAGGAATCATGAGAGATACTACAAGCAACTCTATGCCAATAAAATGGACAACCTGGAATAAATGGACAAATTCTTAGAAAAGCACAACCTTCCAACACTGAACCAGGAAGAAATAGAAAATATAAACAGACCATTCACAAACACTAAACTTGAGACAGGGGTTAAAAATCTTCCAACAAACAAAAGCCCAGGACCAGATGGATTCATAGGCAAATTCTATCAGACATTTAGAGAAGAGCTAACATATATCCTTCTCAACCCCTTCCAAAATATAGCAGAGGGAGGAACAACCCCAAACTCATTCTACAAGGCCACCATCACCCTGACACCAAAACCAGACAAAGATGTCACAAAGAAAGAAAACTACAGGCCAATATCAGTGATGAATATTGATGCAAAAATCCTCAATAAAATACTAACAAACTGAATCCAACAGCACATTAAAAGGATCATACATCATGGTCAAGTGGGGTTTATCCCAGGAATGCAAGAATTCTTCAGTATACGCAAATCAATCAATGTGATAAACCATATTAAGAAATTGAAGGAAAAAAACCATATGATCATCTCAATAGATGCAGAAAAAACTTTTGACAAAATTCAACACCCATTTATGATAAAAACCCTCCAGAACGCAGGCATAGAGGGAACTTTCCTCAACATAATAAAGGCCATATATGACAAACCCACAGCCAACATCGCTCTCAATGGTGAAAAACTGAAAGCATTTCCACTAAGATCAGGAATAAGACAAGGTTGCCCACTCTCACCACTATTATTCAAAATAGTTTTGGAAGTTTTAGCCACAGCAATCAGAGAAGAAAAAGAAATAAAAGGAATCCAAATCGGAAAAGAAGAATTAAAGCTGTCACTGTTTGCAGATGACATGATGCTATACATAGAGAACTCTAAAGATGCTACCAGAATACTTCTAAGCTAATCAATGAATTTGGTGAAGTTGCAGAATACAAAATTAATGCACAGAAATCTCTTGCGTTCCTATACACTAATGATAAAAAATCTGAAAGTGAAATTAAGAAAACACTCCCATTTACCATTACAACAAAAAGAATAAAATACCTCGGAATAAACCTACCTAATAAGACAAAAGACCTGTATGCAGAAAACTATAGACACTGATGAAAGGAATTAAAGATGATACAAACAGATAGTGAGATATACCATGTTCTTGGATTGCAAGAATCAACATTGTGAAAATGACTATACTACCCAAAGGAATCTACAGGTTCTATGCAACACCTATCAAACTACCAGTAGCATTTTTCACAGAACTAGAACAAAAAATTTCACAATTTGTATGGAAACACAAAAGACCCCGAATAGCCAAAGCAATCTTGAGAAAGAAAAACGGAGCTGGAGGAGTCAGGATTCCTGACTTCAGACTATACTACAAAGCTACAGTAATCAAGACATTATGGTACTGATACAAAAACAGAAATATAGGTCAATGGAACAGGATAGAAAGCCCAGAGATAAACCCATGCACATACAATCACCTTACCTTTGCTAAAGGAGGCAAGAATATACAATGGAGAAAAGATAGGCTCTTCAATAAGTCGTGCTGGGAAAAATGGATAGCTGCATGTAAAAGAATGAAATTAGAACACTCCCTAACACCATACACAAAAATAAAGTCAAAATGGATTAAAGACCTAAATGTAAGGCCAGACACCATTAAACTCCTACAGGAAAACATAGGCAGAACACTCTATGACATAAATCACAGCAAGATCCTTTTTGACCCACCTCCTAGAGAAATGGAAATAAAAACAAAATTAAACAAATGGGACCTAATGAAACAAAAGCTTTTGTACAGCAAAGGAAACCATAACCAAAATGAAAAGACAACCCTCAGAATGGGAGAAAATATTCACAACTGAAGAAACTGACAAAGGATTAGTCTTCAAAATTCATGAGCAGCTCATGTAGCTCAATATTAAAAAAACAAACAACCCAATCCAAAAATGGGCAGAAGACCTAAATAGACATTTCTCCAAAGAAGATATAAAGATTGTCAACAAACACATGAAAGGCTGCTCAACATCACTAATCATTAGAGAAATGCAAATCAAAACTACAAAGGGGTATCACCTCACAACAGTCAGAATAGCCATCATCAAAAAATCTACAAACAATAAACGCTGGAGAGGGTGTGGAGAAAAGGGAACCCTCTTGCACTGTTGCTGAGAAGTAAATTGATACAGCTACTATGGAGAACAGTCTGGAGGTTCCTTAAAAATCTAAAAATAAAACTACCATATGACCTAGCAATCCCACTACTGGGCATATACCCAGAGAAAACCATAATTCAAGAAGAGTCATGTACCACAATGTTCATTGCAGCTGTATTTACAATAGCCAGGACATGGAAGCAACCTAAGTGTCCATCGACAGATGAATGGATAAAGAAGATGTGGCACATACATACAATGGAATATTACTCAGAAAGTGAAAAACAAATACCTTACACTAACACAGATATATGGAATCTAAAAAAAAAAAAATGGCTCTGAAGAACCTAGGGGCAGGACAGGAATAAAGATGCAGACGTAGAGAATGGACTTGAGGAGATGGGGAGGGGGAAGGGTAAGCTGGGACAAAGTGAGAGAGCTGCATGGACACATATACACTACCAAATGTAAAAAGATAGCTAGCGGGAAGAAGCCACATAGCACAGGGAGATCAGCTCAGTGCCTTGTGACCACCTAGAGGGGTGGGATAGGGAGGGTGTGAGGGAGGGAGACGCAAGAGAGAAGAGATATGGGGATATATGTATATTATAGCTGATTCACTTTGTTATAAAGCAGAAACTAAGACACCATTGTAGAGCAATTATATTCCAACAAAGATGTTAAAATAATTGATTGATTAATTGATTAAAAAGGGGAAATTTGTACAGAGACAGACGGACACAGGGAGAATGCCACGTGAAAAGTGGAGCTGTTCTCCCTTACCAGAAGCTGGGAGAGAGAGCTGGGACAGATCCTTCCCTAGTGCCTTCTGAGAGCGTATAGACTTGCTGACACCTTCATCTCAGACTTCCAGCCTCCAGAACTGAGAGACAATATATTTTTGTCGTTCTAAGCCACCCAGTCTGTGGTACTTTGTCACAGTAGTCCTAGAACTTGAACCAGGAGCCAACCAAGGAAAACTGAGAAGGAGTCTTCTTGGAGGTTTTGGAGAACATTCACCTGAGGGCCCCGGAACGCCCAGCAGCCCTCAGGAGAAGGCGGACAGGGAGCAGAGGCTGGGATTCCCCGTTTTCCTCCCTCTTACCACTCCTTGCTCCTGCTCACCCATTCAGGGCAGCTCTCTTTAAGAACTTGATCATGATGTTTTGCTTTTATTTCTATTTTCATGGCATTTGTAAACACTGTCGGAACCTGATCAGTACTTCTGACAGCAGTTTCACTGTACGAAATTGTTTCCCTTGTAAATTACAGGTGCAAGAGCACCAGAGCTCTAGGTACCGAGACCTCCTATCAGGTCCTATCCCCCACATAGGGGCACGGACTGCACCACTTTTCCCCACTTTTTCCTTTTGGGAACGTAGAAATCTAGCCGGAAAGCCAGATGCTCTTAGAGAAAAACAAAACAGCTCTGGGACTATGGTTTACACAGAGCAGGGGTAGAGCTGCGGGCCTAAACTGGTCTGGAAGCCACATCTCCTCTTCCAATCCTCACCCAGCAGCGAGATTAAGCAGAGGGCTTTGCAAAGGAACTCCGGGAAAATACTGATAAATTGAAGAGCAATTAACAAGGCACTCAGGCTCCCTCCCTGAGCTCCACCTAGCTCCCTAAATTTGTGTCAAATCTTTTCTTTTGTCCCCCTCAACTAAGCCCATGTGGGAATGGAAATGTTTTTGTGCATTAAAGAAAATCAATGAAAACATCTCAAAAACAATTTCAAGCTCCTCTTCCTCCCTCAGGGTGGTGAAGTCAGCCCCTGCAGTGCTGTGCAGGGGTCCCAAGGAGAGCCAAACCCATGCGGGTGGCAGAATTCCAGTGGAACAAAGGCATAGACCCTGGCAGACTGTCTCTCACTTCTCTATCCTAACACAGGATGCCATTCCAGAAAGTCAGCCAGCCTAGGAAAATTCTAACTCTCTTCCCGGAGCCTTTAAGTTTCAGTCTTCAACTGTATTTCTATGTAGTTTTGGCCCCTGACCCAAGTGTGAGGCATCTTTGGATGCAACAGGGTGTCAGCACTAAGACAAGGATAGGGGAACAGGCTGATGGAAATTGCACAAGATCTGGGGTCCAGAGATCTGGGTTTGCACATCCTCTCTGCCACTAACTAGCTGTGCAATTTTGTGCCAGTCACTTAACCTCTCTGAGCCTTTGATTCCTCTTCTTTATTTTTTATTTTATTTTATTTTATTTTTTTATTTTGGCCGCACCATGAGGCATGTGGGATCTTAGCTCCGTGACCAGGGATCAAACCCATGCCCCTGCATTGGAAGCACAGAGTCTTAACCACTGGACCGCCCAGGAAGTCTTAGTTCCTCCTCTTTAAAATCAGTATATTCACACAGATCTTGCCTGGTTATTGCAAGTAGGATATGAGATAATAATATATAGAACCAACACATATCATGATCACTAAGGAAGAAGTTGAGGTCAAACAAGTTGCCCATGACCCCTAGCTAACTGCAGTCCCATCCAGGCAGACAAAGCCAGACAGTGTGACATCTGGGAAAGAACACTGTCCTGTTGGCTGAGGGAGAGCCTTCAGAAGCCCCTGCAAGAAGGGTGCCACCACTGGAGGGGAAGGACAGCACCGGTTCAGCCTCCAGTAGACAAATGAAGAGATTTATTTTTACCAACCAGAACAGGCATCCTGGTGCAGTCAGGCCAGGAAGTAGTGGGACGGGCGGTAGGGAAGCACACTGTGGCAGATGTCTTGGCTGGGACAGAAAGTTCTAGAGACTGCGCCGTGGGCTGGGGAACAGGGGGCTTGGGCTCAATTCAGAACAGCCCAGCTCCCTTCCAGACGGGAAACCAGAGCAGCATCCAGAGGGATCCCCGGGAGACCCCGGCGAGCCGGGCCTGGCAGCTGAGCCGGGTCTCGGAAGCAAAGTGGGTTCACCTGAGAGGGCTGGAAAACCCTCACCCCTGGGGAGGAAAAAGAAGATGGGATTTCTCCTGGGGTTGTAACAGGACTCCGCCAGCTGGAGACAATGGCTCCAGGAGCCTCGACAACTCCACCCCTGTTGACGGGGGAACTCAACACCCTGGAGATCGGCGTGTGAAATCTGCGCTGGGGAAGAGAGTCCTCATTTAGCAGAGAGAGTGCTGCGCTATCTATGTGTGAAAGCTTTTTCAACACTGTTCCCTGCTATCCATATGGCGAACTTCACCCAAATTAGGAGGAACTGATGAACAAAACTCCAGCAACTTGAAAATGAGAGTGAGTTCCAGGTGCCCATCCCAGAGGCAGGCACGGCGGGCGCCGGGGGGCGGGTCCAGCAGGGTAGGGTGTCCCTGCGCCCCTGCCACCTACCCTCAGTCCCCAAGCGCTCCCCCCAGGGCTGTGTGTTCCCTAACCATCATCATAATAACCACCATTAACTGTGCGCTCACCGTGTACCAGACAGTATGCCAGGGACCTTAGCCCTGTTAATCCTTCAGTTAATCCTCACCAAAATCCTATTATTTTATGCCTATTTAAAGTTGGCAATGGAGAGTCAGAGAGGCTGTCTTTTGCCCAAGGTCCCACAGGAGGATTCAGAGGTGGACTGGTTATTCATTCACCCTCCCCTTCTCCAGAGCGGGTCCAGGGTCCAGGAGGCAGGGGTTTTGCTCCACTGGAAGCTGAGAGGAGGTACCTGCTGCAAGAAGAGCGGGTGGGGCTCTGCCCTTTCCCCCCAGGCAGAGGGCAGGCGGCCAGAACCCCTGATGGGTTCACACCAGGGGGATTCCGTGCGGGGCCACAGGATCAATGGCTCAGAGACCATCAGGCCTGCCATGGAACTTAATGACCAGCCGACAGGACCCCTTTGTGGAAAAACCAAGGTCAGGGAGACAAAACTGAGTCACGCAACAGGTTATGTAAGTAACACAGCCAGCCCTATCACCCTGTGTTCGTTCAAGATGCCCATAAGCCTTCCATAAAAGGAGAAAGCCCTCCTGTCCCGCTTCTACCTGCCTCTCCCTAGTCCTGTCCGAGGTGGAGGCGGACCCTTCCAGAGCAGACTGACCCTGTTTGGGCCCCTGCTCGCTCTCCAGGACCAACCTCCTCCGACCTCTCCCTGCTTTGTACCCGGTTTCCTGCTTTCATTTAAACTCAGCTGTTCCGGACCGCGGTCCCCCATCTACCTTCCGCCACCCCTCCAGCCGTACCCCTTTGGCTTCCCCCCGGGTCTGGGCTGCACCAGCCCCCTCTCTTTTACTCTAGCCTCGGGAGCCCGGTATGGCAGGACGAAATGAAGCTTGATGCAAAGATGTTTAGAATGTTCATCTCGACGATTGTATTATTTACAGCAACTCTGCACTGTGCCCGGGGCATTGCGTGGTTTGAAAAACGCTATACAAACGGAAATTGTGTGGCATTGTCTGTTCCTCCACATTCTGCGAGAGAACCAATCTAGTAATCACTGTTTTTGCTCCTCAAATCAGAGACGCTCCATGTTGTGTACATGGTGGCTAATCTGGAAATAAAGATTCATAGCAAATGTATAAGGAGCTCTGGAAGCCGTCAGGGCCTGGCGAATGAATGAAAGGCAGCAGGAAGAAGGAAAAGACGGTCGAAGGGAGGCTGGCGAGAGCCCCATGACCCCTCTGAGCTTAGACAGCAGCCCATCCCGGGCTGCTGGGATGTGCCACATCACATATCCATTTACGCAGACAGAAGAGGCCCCAGGGAGCGCTTTGCCCCAGACAGGCACATGGCCAGCTGCAGTCCGCCTGCAAAAACCTCCTTGCTGCTGGGTTTTCACCCCAAGATCAAGTTCTCTGGAGCCAGGGCTGACCCTTTCAGATCATAACTAGGGAAGGGGAGAGGGGAGGAGAGAAGAGGATCACACCAGGGGTAGGGATGACCACGCACAGACCCGAATCCCTCTTCAAGGACATGGCAGGAAAGAGAGTGGAGTAGTGTCTGGGAGCTCTGAAGCCATCCAGCTGGTTTGAGCTGTACTCAGTTAGCGCTGAGCTAACTCAGGCCCCTTGCCCTACACGCCAGGCCCCACCTTGACCAGTCTCTCTGTTCAGAGGCACAACCCCAGGGTTTGGGTGTGGCAGCCAGTGTTACTGGTGAGGCCTGCTCATGTATGTTCCCTTGAGAAAAGGAATGAATCTGGCCTCAAGCCTTGCCCCAGCTTCCTGGAAACAGTACCACCCTCTCATTTTCTCCCTCCCTTTTCACCTACCCACTCACCTAACAACCCGCCACATTGCTCACGGCCTCCTTCCTAAAGAGGCATCTTGGTCACTCCCTCATTTTTCCCTTCAGCCTGCCCAAATCCTGTGCATTCTTTAATGTGCAATTCAAATAATCTTTTCCTATAACACCTTCCATAATCTCCCCATGCCCCATGGCAAGATTACTCAGTCTCCATTAAGCCCCAGATCCTCAGTTTGTAACTCTGTAGAATGGGTCTCAGTGTGGCCCATGAAACAGATGTGTGGGGATCTGCCCCTCACCAGACATAAACACCTAGAGGACAGAGACTCTGCGTGGTCTCATCTCCAGCACTCCTCATCCCCCACATCCAGCATGCAGAGTGCCTGGGCATCCCTACAGCCTCCAGGCTCTGATCCCTGTACCATGGGGCCAGGTGGGCAGTAAAGGGAGGTGGTCATGGAAAATAACGCGAGGTCCAAGACTTCACTGATTTAACTTCCCCCTTCCAGAGGCTTCTCTGGCGCTTTCCTATTTGTTCTAAAAGTTAACAATTCCCAAATAGTTCACATTCTCTCTATATGCCAAGTTTGAGCATGTCGTCTGCCGAGTTAAATTGCGGCCGAGTCGCACAATTTAACTGGTCCGATGTACAAGGTCTCATCATCCATTACCAGGAGCATTTAGAAGCGAGGTAATTAGAGGCTGCATTCCTGAAGCCCGAGGCTCCGAGGCTACAATCCTGGAGTTTATTATACTAATGATGATGGAGAGGGATCCCAGGGATTCCATTTCCAGACTGTTCAGATTGGCATTAAAGAGCCCCAGAGGAACAGACTGGGGAAAACACTGCCCCCCTCAAGGTCAATTCCATCCAAGGAGGAAGCCCTGGGCTAAGCTGCCCCGCCTCCAGCCTTCTCCTACAGAACTGGGTATAAAGCTGCCCAAGGGCAGAGAGGGTTCCCTCCCTTTCTCCTGTCCCCAACCCCCATCCTATGCCACCTCGGACAGCACAGAGAAACCCACTCCCTTAGCTTGTCATGACGGATTCAGGCAGAATCATTGCTGTGGGATGAGCTATATTCAGCAGAAGTCCTCCCTTGATCACATCACCAGCGCTAGAGAGCGATTACTGAGTTTTCTGGATCTCACTTTTAAAATTCAAATACCCTGTTGAGGAAAAAGCCATTTGATCACTAATAACAGTCTGATACGTTAGTGTGAATTAGTAGAGCAGATTCTTTCCACCTCGCTGGAAGGGCTTCAGTTTTAGGAGAAGCATTTGATTCTGGCAGAGTATAGGAATAAACTAGAGAAAAGGGAAGAAAGAAACCACACAGCTTTGCTTCCAATTAATTAATCAATTAATTAGTTAACTAGTTAATCGATGAGTGAATTTTTGATTAAGTCAATGAATGGGCCATTGGTTAGGACAGGTCCCATTTTCCCACTCTACCTGTTCAGATACAAGGCCCTCTGGCCGCACCTCCGCCGCACCCCAAAGTGTCAACAATCCCAGGGTCTTTCCCAGGCAGAGCACCATTGCGGATGGGGAGGCCAGAGGTGAACAGGCTGCCCTGAGGTTTTCCAGGTTATGAAGAAAGACCCCTCCCTCCCCTCAGACCACCTGCCTCAACCCTGCTCCTGCTTCAATTACTCGTTCTGAAGCACCGTCAGGCTTGGAAGATCTTTCAAAGACTGTATTTTCTCTCCCCTTCTGTATTAGTTTCCTAGGGCTGCTGTAACAAATCACCACAAACTTGGGTGGCTTAAAAGAACAGAAATTTATTCTCTCACGAGGTCGGAGGCCATAAGTCCAAAAGCAGTGTGGGCAGCATCGCTTCCTTCTGGAGGCTCTGAAGGAGAAACTTCCCTGCCTCTCTCCTGGCAGGCAATGCTCAGCATTCCTTGGCTTATAGACACATCACTCCCATCTCTGTCCCCATCATCACATTGCCTCCCTCTCTGTGTCCTTGCCCTTTTCTGTCTCTTACAAGGACACTTTCACTGGAATTAGGGCCCACCCTCATCCAATATGTTCTCAGTCCTTACTTTAGTTATATCTGCAAAGAACCTATTTCCAAATAAGGTCACATTCTGAGGTTCCAGGTGGATGTGAATTTGGGGATTCAACCCACTCCACCTTCCTAGAGCCAAACAGCAAGAGAAGAAGCTAGAACTTAGTGTGATCACAAGAGGAATAAATGGTGAGGAAAGTTTGTGGAAATGAGAGGCTTGGGTGAGGTTCCTCCAACTGAAGCCTCCCAACTCTGCCCACCTCACCTCCCCCGCCCCACCTCCAGGCCTCTGATGATCAGAGTATGGACACCAAGGGGGGTGGGGTGGGTCATTCATCACATCAGGAAACTGAAAGTGAAGACCCCTGGGCAAGACCAAGCAAACACTAATCTTCAGAGCCGGTTTGGCCAACATCATTTTTAGATTCCCCTACGATCGCCAAAGTATCTGACTGAGGTAGGCCCTGACCCTGAAATCCATTCCTAGTGTCTTCGTGAGCTATGTAGCAGCAGACAGCCCCCAAGATGGTGCTCTTATATAGACCTTTCCCACACCAAATAGACTGGACGTGTGTAACCAACAGGATATTGCAGAAATGAAGGAGTGTGACTTCTGAAGCTAAATCATAAAAGGCATTGTAGCATGTACTTTGCTCTGTCTTGGTTCATTTGCTTTGGGGGAAGCCAGCTGCCATGTTGGAAGGGTACTCAAGTAACCCAGTGAAGAAGTCCACATGGATAGAAACTAAGGGCTCCTGCCAACAGCCAGCACTGACTTGCCAGCCACCTGAGCGAACCACCTTGGTGTTAAGATTCTCCAGATCTAGTCCAGCACTCAAAAGCCCCAGCCAACATCTTAACTGAAAACACATGAGAAAACCACCCAGCTAAGTCACTCCAAATTCCTAACTCCTAGTAACTGTGTGAGATAATAAATAGTTATTGCTGTTTTAAGCCACTAAGTTCTGAGGTATTTATCAATAGGTAGCTAATACACATACTCAGCCACATAATCATTCATTTGTTCATCATTCCATAAATATTTCAGAGCAAACAAAATGACATAGATACTCTTGGGAAAGAAAAATTTAACATGATCCCTTTTCTCAAGGAGCTAATAACACAGGAAGACAAGATTTCTAAACCCAACTCAAACAGCAACATATACCAAGGGCTTCTGAATTTAAGAGAAGGTAGAAGGAACTCTGTGGGTTCGTGGGGAATGCTTCTCAGTCAAGATTCTCAGTTGCCAACAGCAGAAAGCAACTCTAACTTCAATGGAAAAGAGATTTATTGGAAGGATAACTGAGAGCTCGTAGAGGTGATGGAAATACAAGAGAAGCAGCCAACAGGCAGAACAAGGAGGCCAGGCAGCGTAGGGGCAGCCAAGCCACCCACAGGCACAGTCTGGCCTATGGCCCCAGGTACCTCTCCTATCACTGAATATGCATTGCCCCTGCTTATTAATTCCATTACCAGATAGTTGGAAGCATCCAGTTGTCCAAGAATGCATCACCTGCCTGTGCCCAGATACCAGGGAGCAGGACAGGGCAAACCTGCCCCACTTCAACTTCTAAAGCGGGTAGCAGGGAACTTTATACAATGTGGGAATTGCCCCCAAACAGGAAACGTATTGGGATGTTGAGACGCCATTGCAGAGAAGGAAGGGGTCATTTGGGGCAGAGGAAAAGCAGGACATAAGATGGCCAGGAGCTACAGCTCATTCCTCTGCTTCCTTGGTCTAAGCCTTAGCATACAGCGTCCTCATCAAAGAAATGGCATGAAGGTGTCTTCTCACTCCCTCTTTTTCATCTTTCTCACCATAGCTGTGAAGCCTTCTGTCTCCCCTGCTCCCACCCCAGTCCCATCCCATCTACCATTTGCTCTGCAGATCTAAGGATGGATGGCTTAGAATAGAATTCATTTCTGAAGGCAGAACTAATGAGGACTTCCTTGCTAGATAGGAATACCCCATCATGGTCTGCCAGGCACAAACAAAAGGACTTAGCTAGTCTCAGTAGGAACCAATGATGCAAAAAAAATCGTGGGGAGCAGCCCAGGCCCATCATTCTGCTTACCAAGGCTTCCAGGGGTGGTTGATCGTAGCAGCCATCCTGTACCTGCCGTGAAAGCAAGTGGGCAGAGTGGGATTGAGCAATAAAACATCTGAACACCCACAAAACCAGCAAGGAAGCCAAGACTTTGCTTATCTGCGGAATAAACAACTCATTAAGCCCATTGCTATCCCCTGAAGAAGCCTGCCACATGCCCTCACCCAGTACCCAATGTTGTAGCTGCCGGAAGCCAAATAGGGAACTCAGTGGTCCTTGCATAGGACCCAGTCTTTGACCGCTCTAAAGCACTACCCCTTGCAGAGCTCAGCCCACTTCCACCTCCACTCCCAGGCTGTAGAAAGGCATCCATTTTTAATGGCCCCAACACCCCAGAAACTCCTCTTTGCTGATTTCAGCCTGATGACCCACCGCACTTTCCATCTGAGCCACCAGCTTCAGCAACTGACTAAATGTCGCCTTGAAGGTCTGTTGAGTCAACCCATTCGGTCACTGGGGGCCAATCTCTACCAGCCTGGGTGCCCAGGAGTGCCCACTTCTCCCATCATGGCACCAGCCAATTTCATCCTCCCTTTTGGCTCAGGGATGACCTTGGCCAAGGTCAGAGAGCACTGAAAACCCCAGTGTCTTCCATCCTGCTTCAGGCCACAGCAAGCCCTCCACCTAGGCAAGTCTGAGCTCTACGAAGGCCCAAAGCAACATTTCTAACGTTCTCTCGGGAACTTTAAGCAAAAGCCCAAGGATCCACTGTCCCACAAGAGACAAGAAGTGTTATCTTCTCAGGGGACTGCAGCACTTCAGAAACATCTCACACCCCAGCTCCTCCTTCTTGGCCAGATGAGCCTTCACCTCTGCCAGGCCCCTGCCCTGACCTTCCTTCTCATTTGACTTCCCTCCACCTCTTTCTGGGTCCTCTGAAATCTGGCCTTACCATCATAGATAAGTGTTTTCCATTAAAATAGGGCTAGAGAATTAAACAGCAGGTAAATGGGTAAATGAAGGGGGCAGGAAAAGGAGTCTGTGGATGACAGCCCTCAGGAGGAAGAGAGGAAGGGAGGTCATTTGCTCTGACCTCACTGTCACTCCCCTTATTTATACAGCTGTCTTACTCTCCATCTTGGTCCTGCCATCATCTAGAGAGCCCTCCTCGATAGAAGGACAACCCTTGCACACTGCATCCTGATATTCCTTGGCCCGTTCTATTCGATTGACTCTGACTCCTTCAAATCTGCACCCCGCCTTCCAAAACCTTCCATCTGAAAAGCCAATCACTTACTCTGAGAACATGAGCACAATCTGTTATCTTTCTTTTCCTCAGTTTACTTTTATTGTTTTCTCATCTCATGGATACTTTCTGTCCATGACAAAATAAATGTCTCCCCATCTATCACCTCTACTCTGGCTTCACATTCTTCCCTTTCTAACCAACACCCCACAATCTATGCATTCAGTCACTTCCTCGCTGTTTTCCTTGAGAGTAAAACTCCCTTGACCCTGCAGCCAAGCTGCTGAGGGCGGCCAGTGGAAGCTACACGATCATTGAGACCATGGATTCCCAAACTCAACCCTGCCGCCATGCCCTTCCTCTCCTCTCCTCTCCTCTCCTCACCCACCTTTCTGGGTATCTTCTGTCTACCACCTCTACCACCTTCCTCCTCACTCCATCTCAGTCTTGCCTACTTCTGCACTAAAAATACTGAGAACCTAGGGCACATGCTCCCTCTGTCTCCTCCTCACAACCAACCTGTCTCTACTTTCACCTGTCCTCTCCTCCTTCCTTCTGAGGCATCCCTTCTGTCCAAGGCAGATCCTCCATCCGGCTCTGGGTCCCACCCCTCATCATCCATCACCCCACCCACCCCCCGTCTTGAGTCTCTCCCTCTCTGCTGCCTCCTTTCCATCACGTTGTATCTTAAATGTGTTCAAGTCTCTGCCATTTAAATACAAACACACTCCTCCAGAGAGTCTTTCTTTCCTACCCCCTCAAGTCAACCCTTTGGACTCCCAAATCACCAATATGATTCCTCCATCACAGCACTTAAACACTGAGGTATAAAAAATAATTTACCTTTCTGTCTTCTCTCACTCAATTGTAAGCTCCTTGAGGGCAGCACCACACCCAAATTTAATTTTACATGCTCCAACAGTTTCTGAAGTATGGCAGACACTGAATGAAAGCTTCTCAAATGAATGTTAAATGCAAGATCTATCACCTCAGGATGACTATAAACTCCTTAAGCTTGTGGCCGCATCTTGTGTTTTTCAGACACACTATCCTACCCACCCTACTACAGAGTAATCACTAACCACGTCAAAGCCGTGTAACAAATTGAACTGAAATGGGAAATAACACGCTTTCCTCAAGTTTCATTATTCTGCTCTATTGATGATCCCGTGTCTGATCTTGAAATTCAGTTCTTTTCCTATTCAGGTCCACATCCTACTCGGTGTTCCTTCTTTCCTTTCAACCCATGCATCCACTAAGCTGAAAATTAAACATGTTTTCAAAGCTGTGTGAATGTGCCTCAGGCTTCTTTGCCCCTGTGCCTTCCCTGGAGCTGGTGCCACTCTCCCTGGAACAGTCTCTACTCCCACCTTTGCACCTCTGGCCAAAGGTGAGTCATCATCTCAGTTATAATGGTGCCTCTGAGAAGGCTTGCCTGACCTCCCCATCAGAGCTAGCTCCCTTCCTCATATCCCTTAACACTTGCTTCGTGCTCCGGCATGGCATCTCAGAACTTTCCATTGTAGTCCGTTGTGTGAAATTCTAGAAGACAAGAGTGAGACGCCCCAGTGAGGCAGTCATAAACGTGTGCAACTGAGTTGAACTGAAAGCAGAAGGCAAATGTTAAACCAGTCCATTCAAACGTGCCCTTACGTCATCACTCCCTCAGACTTCCACTTCCTCAACCATCTCCAGCAGGTTTCTATCTCAGGGCAGACAAAGTCCTCACCTCTCGAGCAGACAGAGACCCTCCCAGTAAAAGAATAAAGGCTCTAAGAGGAGATATCAAAGAATAAGAGAGGACTTCCCTGGTGATGCAGGTGTTAAGAATCTGCCTGCCAATGCAGGGGACATGGGTTCGAGCCCTGGTCCGGGAAGATCCCACATGCCACAGAGCAACTAAGCCTGTGTGCCACAACTACTGAACCTGTGCTCTAGAGCCCGTGAGCCACAACTACCAAGTCCGTGAGCCACAACTACTGAGCCCACATGCCACAACTACTGAGCCCACGCGCCACAACTACTAAAGCCTGCGCACCTAGAGCCCATGCTCCAAAACAAAGAGAAGCCACCACAATGAGAAGCTCACACGCCACAATGAAGAGTAGGCGCCACTCACCACAACTAGAGAAGCCCACAAGCAGCAACGAAGACCCAACGCAGCCAAAAAATAAATAGATAAATAAATAAATAAATGTATTTTTTAAAAAAAGAATAGGAGAAAGTGGAGTGCAGTATTTCTCAACTATAATGTAAGTCCCTTGAGAGAAACAGCCATGCTCTTCCCCCCTTTGGCTCTAAAGCATAGAGCACAGGGTAGAATGTCCCTTTATTACGGAACTTATCAAGCTGCACAGGTAAATGAATGTAATTATTGAGTAATAATAACACAATCTCTCCCTATGGAATTAGGAATTTATGATTTAATAGGACCTACATAAAAGACCCATGTGCCTTTTTTGCTGAAGTAATGGAATATGTGTGTATATGTGTGTGTAAAGAGATTTATCTCAAGGAATTTGTTCATGCAATTACGGGAGCTGGCAAGACCAAAAATCCATAGCACAGGCAAGTCTGAAATTTGTAGGTCAGGCCAGCAGGCTGGAAACTCAGCAGCAGTTGGTGCTGAGTCTAGAGGCAGAATTCCTTCTTCCCTGGGAAACCTCAATTTTGGCTCAGAAAGTCTCCAACTGATTGGATGAGGCACACACACATTTTTAAGAGTAATTCCCTTTACTTAAAGTCAACTGATCTTAGATGTTGACCACATCTACAAAATACTTTTACAGCAACACCTAGATTAGGGTTCAACTAAATAACTGGGTACTGTAGCCCAGACAAGTTAACATGTAAAACTGACCATCACCCCATGGAAGGAGATGAGGTAATCGATGGAAACATCCGTAGGGACATAGGAAAACGTCACCAACCTTGCCCATCAGCAGTGAAGGGGTATGAGGTCCTACATCATGGTGGTCTACACAGGGGTACCCACCTTTCCTAGAGTAGGGACTATAAAGTGTGATTTTAGCCTTTAGCTTCTCACTAGCCATTTTCACCTAGGATTCTTGTGGCTGGATTTAGAAAAGATTCTCCAGTTTGAAAGAGACAGGCAGGCCCTTACATTATACAGACAGAAGAATAGAGGCCTTAGTAAGGGAAAGATTCAAGTCATTGATAGAGCTTCTAAGTCTGTAGCTACAGGATTCAATCAGTAACATTTTATTAAGCATCTACTATGTGCCAGGTACTGCTCTGAGGTATATAGCCATGCACAAAACTGACAAATTCCTTACCTTGCAGAGTTTATATTCTAGTGGGCCAAGTTTCACTAATCTCAATTCAACCACCATTTATCAAGCCCTACTATGTACTTGGAGAATGCAAAGAAGCATAAATCCCACACTTTCACTTGTGACAAGAAGCCTTCCGGGCTTGAAGTCCTCAGAAAGTCTGCCTAATAAAACATAATTCTCAAATTTCAGGTTGTGCATATTTTTTCAGTCGACAGATACATGTCAAAGCACCAGACAGCAACAGACAAGCTCTTTCCTACAATTCTTAGGTCTTAGAATTCCAGACAATAGTTATGGCTACCAGGCTGTTTCTGCCCAGTCTCAGCCCCTTTCTATCCCTTCTTTAGTCCTTCACACATATGCAGAAAGCATGAGCAAAAACCTATGACCCCCTTAATCCATTCCACTGGGACTTCCCAAATCATCTATTCCAAGGCATCGTGCCTTCCTTTGCCCTCTCTCTCTCTCACACACACACACACACACAAATACACACACACACACAAGAAATCTATACCCTTGAATTGGGAGATTGAGATTGACATATATACACTCATATGTATAAAATAGATAGCTAATAAGAACTTGCTGTATTAAAAAATAAATAAAATTTAGGGCTTCCCTGGTGGCGCGGTGGTTGAGAGTCCACCTGCCGATGCAGGGGACACAGGTTCGTGCCCCGGTCCGGGAAGATCCCGCATGCCGCGGAGCAGCTGGGCCCGTGAGCCATGGCCGCTGAGGCTGCACGTCCGGAGCCTGTGCTCCGCAACGGGAGAGGCCACAGCAGTGAGAGGCCCGTGTACCTCAAAATAAATAAATAAATAAATAAATAAAATTTAAATGGGAAAAAAAAGGAAATCTATATCCTGGAAGCAGGTAGAATGAGGAACCCAGATGTGGTGTTCAGCTTCAAGCACTGGCATGATGCTCAGTGGGTTGACGCCCCTCCAGGACATCATAACTGTAGGCAGGACCTCAGGGGCTGGACCTCGCTCCTTTCTTCCTCACCTGGCTGAGCAGAGGGGCCTCAGCAGCAGAACCCTGCCCTCTCTGGGGGGCTCCAACAGAACTTACAAACAAACAGGTAGACAAATCTGGGTTAAAGTCCCAGTTCTACGTGACCCTGGGCAGATTAAGGTCTTCAAGTTAGCTTTCTCATTTGTAAAGATAACCATGCCAGGGGGTGGGGGAGGAATAAATTAGGAGTTTGGGATTAGCAGATACAAACAACTATATATAAAATAGATAAACAACAAGGTCCTACTGTATAGCAAAGGAACTATATTCAATATCCTGTAATAAGCCTGCAATAAGCCATAATGAAAAGGAATATGAAAAAGAATATATTTTCCTGTATACCTTTGCTGTACACCTGAAGCTAACACAATACTGTAAATCAACTATACTTCAATAGAAAAATTTTTTAAGAAAATATAATTATGCCTTCCCAGGAATGACAGAGGACTAAACATGACAGTGCAGTCCAGCACTTGGCCCAGGGCGAGGTACCACAGCAAAGACTCAGTAAGGGAAGCTGCTTCAGCATCACCGTCAGAATGACTTAGCACTTTGTCAGAGGGCTGTGAGACATCTGGGGGGATGGAGGGTGGGGTGTTGCCTTTGCTGGCTGTTTTTTGTTTAAATAACCCTTGGACTCTCACGGTCCATGTAGAAGAGCTGTGATGAACTTGATAATTCAGGAAAGTGATCTAATCCAACAGGGTGATGAGGAGCTCTTTACACCTTAGCGTGAGCCAGTCCAGCTCTCCAGGCTCCAGGCACCTTCCGGAGGGCTGGTGACCATCCAATGAGCTCACTAGGATGGTCACATACTCACTGATCCTCCTAATTTCATAAAGATTTTCCCCAGATCATAAAACCTAAGAAAAGGACAGGAAGAAAACACAACTAAAAAAAAAAAAGACTGGGCTTCCCTGGTGGCGCAGTGGTTGAGAGTCCGCCTGCCGATGCAGGGGACATGGGTTTGTGCCCCGGTCTGGGAAGATCCCACATGCTGCGGAGCTGCTGGGCCCGTGAGCCATGGCCGCTGAGCCTGTGCGTCCGGAGCCTGTGCTCCGTAACGGGAGAGGCCACAGCGGTGAGAGGCCAGCGTACCGCAAAAAAAAAAAAATAAAAGACTGAGCGAATAGCCCCTTGTCCAGGATCATCAACAAACTGCAGGACCAGCTTCTAGGGCCCTACCCCTGAGAGGGCGTCTCCGGTCTGCTTACAGGACTCCTAAAAAATTCCAAGCAGGTCACACACAAGCCAACCTCACCATGGAACCAGTGGAAATTCCCCAGCCCCATTCCTGCTCACTCTGGGTCACCCTTTATAACCAGGTAGCTCCTGTTTTCCAGGCAATGTGCTGTGACCCCAGAGAGCAGACACCTTGGGATTTATCCCATGGCCTCACAGTTCAGCACCAGGCCCCCTTGGACACTCTCCAGCCCCCAGCAGGTGAGGAGTGACCCTTGACATCTCCCTTGGCTGGATCAGAGGGGACACTCCCGCCACAAGCCCACACTATCCATTTCTTCCACATCTCAGCTCCCTCCCAGAGCACCCACGTCCTCTCACCCACTCATGGGATGTTGCCAGTTCATCTGCCCATCCTCCTGTCATTGTGACCACATGTTCTTATGGAAAAGAAAAGATGGGAAGAGAGAGCCTAGACTTTCACTGAAAAAGACCCCACAAGACTCCCAGACCTCACTCCTGGCTGTTCTTGTCAACATTCACCCGACAGAACCAGATTGCTGCTGCTACTGCTGCTGCTGAAATTAATGGAATCTGGCAAGGAAACCTTTTGTTTTTCCAATCCTGGATTTTGCCAAGCAAACACAAGGATCATGTTGAAAATGGCTGCTGTTGAGGAGGGTGGTGTTGTGGTATGGAAGCTCCCACCACACTGCCCTCAACCTATGAAGCACACACACACACACACACACACACACACACACACACACACACAGAATCCTCTCCAGTTTGGAGATGCTGGCTAATTTTATTTTTAATGCAAATAAAACGTCAAACAGGAAACCTTTCAGGAGCACTGCCATGGACAAGAACCACGTGACAATTTCCCTTCTTTCCAATTACAGCAGCTCCAATCCGACATTTTGTGACTTGGAGATGCTAATTACAGATTCAGTGGGACTGAGCCAGAGAACCTGGAGAAACGTCCTGTTGCTTTGCAGAAGGATTTGGTCTCCGTATTCCAACTCTGATCGACCTGGCCTGAGGTCTAGGGCCCAAAGCAGAGGCCCTAAATGGAGAGACGGACAGAGACAAACATGGGTAGCATCAAAAGTGCACATTTATTAAATACTATATGATATCACTTATATGTGGAATCTAAAAAATACAGTAAAGTAGTGAATACAACAAAAAAGAAGCAGACTCACAGATATAGAGAACAAATAATGGTTACCAAGGGGGAGAGGGAAGGGAGGAGGGGCAGCATGGGGTAGGGGATTAAGAGGTACAAACCGTTAGGTATAAAATAAACTACAGGATATGTTGTACAACATGGAGAATACAGCCAATATTTTATAATAACTAGATGGAGTGTAACCTTTAAAACGTGAATCACTATATTATATACCTATAACTTATGTAATATGGTACAACTACTATACTTTAATTTTTTTTAACTGCACATTTGTTTCCCAGGTGAAGAAAGACTCCTTTTTCCACACTCCCTGAATAGGTCAAAACTGCCACAATATCCTCCCCCCCTCGCTTTTCCACCTGGTTTCATCCCCCAAATAGAACTGAAAGAGAGATTAAGTTACAGCCCCGGACTTGAAAGGCCGCATTTGTGTCTTTCGGGCAGGGTGGCCACAGTCTCCACCGCACTCTACCACGATCTGTCCCCGCCCCATTGCTTTGGAGCAGAACAAGAAGGTATCTGCAGAGCTGCCACTATGGAGGCTTTTGTTGAAACAGAAACTTTGTGTGGCCTAAAAGGAATCGAATTAAATAGGGATGTGAACTGAACACAGCATTTGTTTTCCATCAGTATCGCTTGAGAAGGAAGCGCCCAGGGAGGGGGGATGGGAGATTCTGGGTGCCATTTTTGGCACCAATTACTTCAAAACTGATTTCACCTTTAAATCCGCTATGATGATCTCAGTCCTTACTGATCGCTGCTTTCTCTCAGCTCCTGGGGTACTCTTTCTCTCAGCCACACGAGTTAACATGCAATTAAATATGGCTTCACACATTGCCTACTATGGCAGGTCACGTCATCCCAATGAGACAGGAAGAGCCTCCAAGAGGCAGCCATGTTTTTCATCTCCCTCGGATATCCCATTGGTCCTTACATAGCAGGAGCTCACTAAACATTTATAAAAAAAAACAATAAAAGGAGGGAGGGGAGGAGAGAGGGAGAGAGGAGGGAGAGGATAAAAGTATGTGTTGACCAGTGAAGTGAAAGCAATGGTAGTTCTGTACCCACTGAACAAGGCTAAGGAGGGTTAGTCCACACTATCGGGCCCCGCCCAGATGCTCTTTGCCAGGCCGGTGCTCCTACGCCCCACAGCTGCTGTGAATATTGGCCCACAGCTGCCCCCCTCCTTCAAAGAATTGGCTTCAGCAGAATAGCAGCCACCTGACCCCCAGATGACAGCCCTTCCCCACAGTCAGCCCACAGCCAATAACTGATGGACACGGGTACAAAGGCAACACCTTTGCCTCAAAGTGGGCCCAGCTCTGTGGTACAGTTTATGCTCCAGAGCTCCCTGGGGACCAGGCTGGGGCCAGACTTCAGCTGGGACCACATCCTTGCTTTGCACTTTCTCAGTGGTACCCTGCTTCCTTCTTTCTTCTGAGGGTCCTCCCACCATAAGCCAAAGACACCCAAATCCTTGCCTCAAGCTCTGCTTTGCGAGAAGCCAAAATAAGACAGAGAAGTCCAGTCGGGAGACAATAAAGGGACCTCTCACTTCCAGGTTCGCTTTCTCTTGAGATGAAGAGCAAGCTGCCCCCTACATGGGCTGTTACCAAATTAAGTCATTTTCTGTGTGATGGTATGTGTCTGGATGACATAACAGTCCCTTTTTTCCCAGATTAGTGTGTATTTATCCATAAAAATAAACTAGCCTCTCCATCTTGACTGACATATTTGGTGGAAGAAACTATTAAAAAACGAAGGAGATGGAGAAACCGGGAGAAACCTTAAACAGGTTTTCAAGACACGAGGACCTGCACCTATTTTATCCAGTTGCAACCAGGAAACAGATGGCACACTTGCATTAGGATAATTTGAAGACGGTCTAGTATAGGAACTATTTCAAAAGTGTGGGCAAGGTACAAGGAAATCACAAGGGGTGATACCCAGGGCTAGTAACAGAGGGGTCTGAAGAGACAGGGGAAAGTGGTTACAAAAGGAAAGAAGAGTCATAGATACAGACAGCCCAGGGGCACCCCTCAGGGAGAGAGCCAGCGGGGAAAATGCCCAGACCTCACCCTCTGCCCTCCCTTTGCCTCCTACCAGGACCCCCAGGGAGAAGCCAGAAGACAAGGGAGTCATTAAGGAGGCCTAAAGCCCAGCCTCTCCCAGCAGAGAGCAAAGTTGGAAAAGGTGACAGTGGAGCTGGAGGAACAAGTGACACCCAGCATTTCTTTAAAAATCATATTTTAAAAATATTTTTAATTTTTAAAAATATGTTTATTTAATTGCTCCATAACCTTTTCTCAAGGCAGAATGATCCCAAGCCCATTCTATTCTTTTCTTTTTTTAATTTGTTTTTAATTTTTTATTTTATACTATTTTTAAAGTTTACACTCCATTTACAGCTATTATAAAATATTGGCTATATTCCCCATGTTGTACAATACATCCCTATAGCTTATCTTACACCCAATACTTTGTACCTCCCACTCCACCACCCCTCTATTGCCCCTCCCCCCCCATTGGTAACTACTAGTTTGTTCTCTAGATCTGTGAGTCTGCTCCTAGTTTGTTGTAGTTTTTTAGATTTCACATATAAGTGACATCATATGGTAGTTGTCTTTCTCTTTCTGACTTACTTCACTTAGCATGATAATCTCTAAGTCCATCCATGTTGCTGCAAATGGCATTATTTCATTCTTTTTTATGGCCGAGTAATATTGCATTGTGTGTATATAGATATGTATATATACACACATACTCCACATCTTCTTTATCCATTCATCTGTTGATGAACTCTTAGATTGTTTCCATATCTTGGCAATTGTAAATAATGCTGCTATGAACATTGCATGCTCCTGGGTATATATCCAAAAAAAACCAAAAACACTAGTTCAAAAAGATATACGCACCCCATTCTAGTCTATTCTAACATGTCAATTTTCAACTCTTCAGACCGTTATAGATCTCCCTATGAGTTTATAGGGAAGAAATCATTTAATAAATCCATTCTCATGCATCCTCTTGTTCATTCAGTATCAGGTGTATTTGCCACATACCATGGTAGGAGCTGGGGATACAAAGATGAACAAGACAGATAAGTCTCTTAACTCATGGAGTTTATGGTTTCTCTTCTCCTGTCCAACCTGGGAATCTCACTGCCTGAGAAAAATTAGATTCTCAGTGCTCACTATTTCCTCATATCCTTTTAAGACCTTTGGTGTCCTCAGTATTCCAGATAGGATGTTGAAATCTTTGTGCAATGATAAGTCAAGAATTGGGAACACTGCCTAATGGGAAGCCGGTTTCTTATGGAGGTCAAGGAGAGGTAGTGAGCTCTCTCCTGGAGACTTGGAGACACCAACAGATTGCAGGTGGGGCTGGGTTCTGCTGAGCAGCCAATGTCAGGGTGAGCACCCTTGACCGACAGAGTTGGAGGTGTCTGGGACATTTGGGTTAACCTGTGTACTTGTCTCCCTCCCCTATTAGACTATTCACACCTTGAGGCTGCCTAGCCCTGTATTTGTTAAAAGAATAAATGAGTGGCTCGGGGCCCGGTCCTGTCATGAGATCCAAAGTACAGAGCCACCTCTGTGACCCAGCTCCTAGTTCCTTGGGAGGCATTCAATAAACACTTATTCATTTATACTAAACTGTATTTTGTGAAAATCCATTCAGGAGACAAAACATATACAGAGTTCTGGAACAAAGGTAAGAGCCCAGTCATACAAGTATCGATAGCAGCTCTAAAGCAAAGCTGAGGGTCCAAGTAAGGAGGTGGCCTAACTGTCTGTGCTTAATCTAGAAATAGTTCTGAGGACAAAAGGAGACATTTTATTCATTAGTGATTTAAGAGTGTGAGGGAACAGACGGCGTCTCCTCCTACATTTCCCTGAAAATCCACAGTGCAAGTGAACACAGCACGTGCCACTGATCAGAGGGTCCACCATTGTACCCGAGACACAGAACAACACAGCTCCTAAGGTATTCTGAAAACATCTGGGTGTCAGTGGAAAGAGCACTGGTCTTTATGGCAGACAGACCTGGCTTTTCATTCTGGCTCTGTCACTTGCTGGTATCTGATCTTAAGCAAACCACTTTACCCCTCTGCATCTCAGTCTTCAGATTTGAAAAGATGGATCTGACGCTTTCATTGAAGGCTATTGAGTTTGCAAAATTATCCATGTGGATGGACCCAGAACGGAGCCGTCTCTGTAGTAGGTACTCAACAAACGGAGCTACATCCAGCAGAAAGAAACCAAAAAAGGTAGCCAAGAAGGAAGAAAAAACATTCTCATAGTTCCAAGACTCTAAGCATGGCCCCTGCCCACCTCTATCTCAGGCAATCTTTTAAGTTCTCATTTTAATTTGTTCATTAAAATAAGAACAAAAGGTAGGCAACATAGATGTTTCCAACAATATAATAAACGTAGACAATGTAGAAAAAATATAGAATAGGGAATTTGGTGTCAGAACACCTGGTTTCCAGTCCCATGTTGCTACTAATTAGTGTGACCTTGGACAAGTCACTTGACCTCTCTGGGCTTCAGTTTCCTTGTCTCTGAAAGGAGCAGAGAGGGGGGTGTCAGGCAGGGAAGAGAAGTAAGGGAATGGATTAAGCTAGATGATTCATACATCCCCCAGACTAAAAACTGTATGTTGCTATAGTATGAATGAATAAATATCTGGGCAAACATTCATTCTTTCTTGTGAATTAGTCAAAAAAATTAATCACTACAAATTGATTTCAAGCACAAGAGAAAGGTTTCAATGAGTTTTCATTTCACTACCACCTGTTCTCTTATGGTCCAGCCTAATAAATGCGGTTCCATGGCTCCTCAGTTCCTTTGGTAGTTCTTCGACCCACCCTCCCTTCCTTCTTGGAATCTACCTTCATTTCACCTGGGCAGCAACTTCTGAGGAGGAATGAGGAGAAAAGATTTTTTTAATCCCATGGGAGATCCAACAGAGGGTCCTGGTTATACATCCCCTCCCCACCTCTTTTTTGCTATGAATAAATCCAGCTGATCCCCCAAGTTTTCAGAGCCTAGCCCTCCTCTGCCATGCCTGTAATTGGAAGAACACAATGCACATGCCTGAAGTAGAATCTCTTTGCTAAAAATACCCTGCATTCCTGAGTGACTACAAAAGCTGTCTCCTCAAGCTCATGGACAGCCAAGCTAAAAACAGTAACCAGCAGCTTCAAATGGCACCGGCAACAAAGGTAGAGGGACCTGAAAACAGCATGCCACCCTAAGCCATCTGCCATCTCGGCCCACCCTGGGTCCCCTCTTCCCAACAGTGATGGGGATCTACGTGCCATTCATAGCTGGGCTTCTATGGCAATGGGTAGGTGAGGGTTGGCCGCCTCATGTACCCACTGGCCCTCATGAAGTAGGCTCAACTCTACTTCGTCCTGCTGGCACACTCTCACAAGTTACCTCCTCCAGAAAGCCAGCCCAGCCCTCACCCTCACCATGACTAAGATGCATACTGTCTACCAGGACCAACAGCTTTACCACCAGAAATAACCCAGTGCCTTGGGTGTTGTAGGTACTCAGTCATGTTTCTTGAAGGGATGAAGGGCCAAGTGGAAGCTTTCCATTCATAGTCCCTCTATAATTTTGTAGTTAAACAGTTCTGTTAACTCAGATCTATCTGTTTTGTCTGTGACTTGGGATTAGAGTCTCTTTGAGGGCAGGCACTTGTCTTTTCTTTAATATAATAGCCCTTAAGGGCCCAATATTGTTTGTTGAGATTTTTAAGCATTGATTCATGATCCATCCTATGGACTTTTGATACATGTTTATTCAATATAGAAGCAAAATATTATAGGGTTCACTTAATTAACTCTAAGACTAATATCTAAAAGAATTAAGGTGGCTTACATACATAGATGCATTGAGAAAAACGAGTGAGGAAATTAGGGTGAAGAAAATAAAAGGGAAAAATTAGCATGAAGCCCAGGGTGGATTACAAATAAAATGGTGCCCTAATAGGACTGCAAATTGGTTCTGAATTGCCAAGAAAAAAAAGAAAACATGAACAATTACCCAAATTTCAAAGGCCAACAGCCCAATAAATAAATAAAAAGTCCTTTGAATCCAGTGTCACAAACAGACATCTTGGGCCACAACCCAGCTGAGGAGGAAGTTGAGTGGTTCAGCAAACTCATTCCCACAAATGAAAACACAGGTACATGTCTTCACCAGCACATGACAGGTGGTGCCATATTTCTGTTTAAAGCACAGTGGGTCCCGGCAAAAACTGTCCAGTCACCCACTGACCAGAAAAGTGAGTCAGAAATAAAAGTCAGAAGGCCTTGTCTGTTTTTGCCGCTGTGTTCCAACCAAATGTCCCCTCTGTCCTAGCACAGCCCATGTTCTTTTTTCCCTGTGGCTTTGAGCAGATTCTCTCCAGCAGGAAAAACAGAAGAACGTCTGTTGCGAAAGCAGCTGAACTGGTATGAAATTGTCCCCAAAGCATGTCTTCGCATCGGGTCCTCTCCTTCCCCTGGCCCTGCCCATTTCACTTCTCATTATTCATTAGTAGTCACCCTGCCCAGCTCCAGCTCTTTGAAACTTGAATCCATTTGGTTCTTTTTTTTTTTTTTTTTAACATCTTTATTGGAGTATAATTGCTTTACAATGGTGTGGTAGTTTCTGCTGTATAACAAAGTGAATCAGCTATACATATACATATATCCCCATATCCCCTCTCTCTTGCGTCTCCCTCCCACCCTCATTATCCCACTGCTCTAGGTGGACACAAAGCACCGAGCTGATCTCCCTGTGCTACGTAGCTGCTTCCCACTAGCTATCTATTTTACATTTGGTAGTGAATATATGTCCATGCCACTCTCTCACTTCATCCCAGCTTACCATTCCCCCTCCCCGTGTCCTCAAGTCCATTCTCTACATCTGCGTCTTTATTCCTGTCCTGTCCTTAGGTTCTTCTGAACCTTTTTTATTTTTTTAGATTCCATATATATGTGTTAGCACACCGTATTTGTTTTCCTCTTTCTGACTTACTTCACTCTGTATGACAGAATCTAGGTCCATCCACCACACTACAAATAACTCAATTTCGTTTCTTTTTATGGCTGAGTAATATTCCATTGTATATTTGTGCCCATCTTTATCCATTCATCTGTTGATGGACACTTAGGTTGCTTCCATGTCCTGGCTATTGTAAATACAGCTGCAATGAACATTGTGGTACATGGCTCTTTTTGAATTATGGTTTTCTCAGGGTATATGCCCAGTAGTGGGATTGCTAGGTCGTATGGTAGTTTTATGTTTAGATTTTTAAGGAACCTCCAGACTGTTCTCCATAGTGGCTGTATCAATTTACATTCCCACCAACAGTGCAAGAGGGTTCCCTTTTCTCCACACCCTCTCCAGCATTTATTGTTTGTTGATTTTTTGACAATGGCCATTCTGACCAGTGTGAGGTGATACCTCATTAGAGTTTTGATTTACATTTCTCTAATGATTAGTGATGTTGAGCATCCTTTCATGCGTTTGTTGGCTATCTGTATATCTTCTTTGGAAAAATGTCTATTTAGGTCTTCTGCCCATTTTGGATTGGGTTGTTTGTTTTTATAATATTGAGCTGCATGAGCTGCTTGTAAATTTTGGAGATTAATCCTTTGTCCGTTGATTCCTCTGCAAATATTTTCTCCCATTCTGAGGGTTGTCTTTTTGTCTTGTTTATGGTTTCCTTTGCTGTGCAAAAGCTTTGAAGTTTCATTAGGTCCCACTTGTTTATTTTTGTTTTTATTTCCATTTCTCTAGGAGGTGGGTCCAAAAATATCTTGCTGTGATTTATGTCATAGAATGTTCTGCCTATGTTTTCCTCTAAGAGTTTGATAGCATCTGGCCTTACATTTAGGTCTCTAATCCATTTTGAGTTTATTTTTGTGCATAGTGTTAGGAAGTGTTCAAATTTCATTCTTTTACATGTAGCTGTCCAGTTTTCCCAGCACCACTTATTGAAGAGGCTGTTTTTTCTCCATTATATATTCTTGCTTCCATTGTCAAAGATAAGGTGACCATATGTGTATGAGTTTATCCCTGGGCTTTCTATCCTGTTCCATTGATCTATATTTATGTTTTTGTGCCAGTACTATACTGTCTTGATTACCGTAGCTTTGTAGTATAGTCTGAAGTCCAGGAGCCTGATTCCTCCAGCTCCGTTTTTCTTCCTCAAGATTGCTTTGGCTATTCAGGGTCTTTTGTGTTTCCATACAAACTGTAAAATTTTTGGTTCTTGTTCTGTGAAAATGCCATTGGTAGTTTGATAAGGCTTGCATAGAATCTGTAGCTTGCTTTGTGTAGTGTAGTCATTTTCACAATATTGATTCTTCCAATACAAGAACATGGTATATCTCTCCATCTGTTTGTATCATATTTCATTTCTTTCATCAATGTCTTATAGTTTTCTGCATACAGGTCTTTTGTCTCCTTAGGTAGGTTTATTCCTAGGTATTTTGTTCTTTTTTTGTAGTGGTAAATGGGAGTGTTTCCTTAATTTCTCTTTCAGATTTTTCATCATTAGTATATAGGAATGTGAGAGATTTCTGTGCATTAATTTTGTATCCTGCCACTTTACCAAATTCATTGATTAGCTCTAGTAGTTTTCTGGTAGCATATTTAGGATTCTTTATGTATAGTATCATGCCATCTGCAAACACGGACAGTTTTACTTCTTTTCCAATTTGGATTCCTTTTATTTCTTTTTCTTCTCTGATTGTTGTGGTTAAAACTTCCAAAACTATTTTGAATAACAGTGGTGAGAAGGGACAACCTTGTCTTGTTCCTGATCTTAGTGGAAATGGTTTCAGTTTTTCACCATTGAGAACAGTATTGGCTGTTGGCTTGTCATATATGGCCTTTATTATGTTGAGGTAAGTTCCCTCTATGCCTACTTTCTGGAGGGTTTTTAATCATAAATCGGTGTTAAATTTTGTTGAAAGCTTTTTCTGCATCTTTTGAGATGATCATATGGTTTTTCTTCTTCAATTTGTTAATATGGTTTATCACATTGATTGATTTGCGTATACTGAGGAATTCTTGCATTCCTGGGATAAACCCCACTTGATCATGATATATGATCCTTTTAATGTGTTGTTGGATTCTGTTTGCTAGTATTTTGTTGAGGATTTTTGCATCTATGTTCATCAGTGATATTGGCCTGTAGTTTTCTTTCTCTGTGACATCTTTGTCTGGTTTTAGTATCAGGGTGATGGTGGCCTCATAGAATGAGGCTGGGAGTGTTCCTCCCTCTGCTATATTTTGGAAGAGTTTGAGAAGGACAGGTGTTAACTCTTCTCTAAAAGTTTGATAGAATTCGCCTGAGAATCCATCTAATCCTGGGCTTTTGTTTGTTGGAAGATTTTTAATCACAGTTTCAATTTCAGTGCTTTTGATTGGTCTGTTTATATATCCTATTTCTTCCTTGTTCAGTCTCAGAAGGTTGTGCTTTTCTAGGAATTTGTCCATTTCTTCCAGGTTGTCCATTTTATTGGCATAGAGTTGCTTGTAGTAATCTCTCATGTTCCTTGGTATTTCTGCAGTGTCAGTTGTTACTTCTCCTTTTTCATTTCTAATTCTATTGATTTGAGTCTTCTCCCTTTCTTTCTTGATAAGTCTGGCTAATGGTTTATCAATTTTGTTTATCTTCTTAAAGAACCAGCTTTTAGTTTTATGATCTTAGCTATCATTTCCTTCATTTCTTTTTCATTTATTTCTGATCTGAAATTTATGATTTCTTTCCTTCTGCTAACTTTGGGGTATTTTTGTTCTTCTTTCTCTACTTGCTTTAGGTGTAATGTTTGGTTGTTTGAGATGCTTCCTGTTTCTTGAGGTAGGATTGTATTGCTATAAACTTCCCTTTTAGAACTGCTTTTGCTGCATCCCATATGTTTTGGGTTGTCATGTTTTCATTGTCATTTGTTTCTAGGTATTTTTTGATTTCTTCTTTGATTTCTTCAGTGATCTCTTGGTTATTTAGTAGCGTATTGTTTAGCCTCCATGTAGTTGTATTTTTTAGAGTTTTTTTCTTGTAATTGATATCTAGTCTCACAGCATGGTGGTTGGAAAAGATACTTGATACGATTTCAATTTTCTTAACTTTATCAAGGCTTGACTTGTGACCCAAGATATGATCTATCCTGGAGAATGTTTCATGAGCACTTGAGAAGTGTATTCTGTTGTTTTTGGATGGAATATACTATAAATATCAGTTATGTCCGTCTTGTTTCAGGTGTCATTTAAAGCTTGTGTTTCCTTATTTATTTTCATTTTGGATGATCTGTCCATTGGTGAAAGTGGGTTGTTAAAGTCCCCTACTATGATTGTGTTACTGTCGATTTCCCCTGTTACGGCTGTGAGTATCTGCCTTATGTATTGAGGTGCTCCTATGTTGGGTGCATAAATATTTGCAATTGTTATAACTTCTTCTTGGATTGATCCCTTGATCATTATGTAGTGTCCTTCTTTGTCTCTTGTAATTGTCTTTATATTAAAGTCTATTTTGTCTGATACGAGAATTGCTACTCCAGCTTTCTTTTGATTTCCATTTGCATGGAATATCTATTTCCATCCCCTTACTTTTGGTCTGTATGTGTCCCTAGGTCTGAAGTGGGTCTCTTGTAGACAGCGTATATATGGGTCTTGTTTTTGTATCCATTCATCCAGTCCATGTCTTTTGGTTGGGGCATTTAATCCATTTACATTTAAGGTAGTTATCGATATGTATGTTCCTATTACCATTTTCCTAATTGTTTGGGGTTTATTATTGTAGGTCTTTTCCTTCTCTTATGTTTCCTGCCTAGAGAAGTTCCTTTAGCATTTGTTATAAAGCTGGTTTGGTGGTGGTGAATTCTCATAGCTTTTGCTTGTCTGTAAAGGTTTTAATTTCTCCATCGAATCTGAATGAGATCCTTGCTGGGTAGAGTTAATCTTGGTTGTAGGTTCTTCCCTTTCATCACTTTAAATATGCCCTGCCACTCCCTTCTGGCTTGCAGAGTTTCTGCTGAAAGATCGTCTGTTAACCTTATGGGGATTCCCTTGTATGTTATTTGTTGCTTTTCCCTTTCTGCTCTTAATATATTTTCTTTGTGTTTAATTTTTGATAGTTTGATTAATATGTGTCTTGGCATGTTTCTCCTTGGATTTATCCTGTATGGTACTCTCTGCACTTCCTGGACTTGATTGACTATTTCCTTTCCCATATTAGGGAAGTTTTCAACTATAGTCTCTTCAAATATTTTCCCTGTCCTTTTTTTTTTCTCTTCTTCTTCTGGGATCCCTATAATTCGAATGTTGGTGTGTTTAATATTGTCTCAGAGGTCTCTGAGACTGTCGTCAATTCTTTTCATTCTTTTTTCTTTATTCTGCTCTGTGGTAGTTATTTCCACTATTTTATTTTCCAGGTCACTTATCCGTTTTCTGCCTCAGTTATTCTGCTACTGATTCCTTCTAGAGAATTTTTAATTTCATTTATTGTTTTGTTCATCATTGTTTGCTCTTTAGTTCTTCTAGGTCCTTGTTAAATGTTTCTTGTATTTTCTCCATTCTATTTCCAAGATTTTGGATCATTTTTACTATCATTACTCTGAATTCTTTTTCAGGTACACTGCCTATTTCCTCTTCATTTGTTTGGTCTGGTGGGTTTTTACCCTGCTCCTTCATCTGCTGCGTATTTCTCCGTCTTCTAATTTTGCTTAACTTACTGTGTTTGGGGTCTCTCTTTTGCAGGCCACAGGTTCGTAGTTCCCATTGTCTTTGGTGTCTGCCCCCAGTGGTAAGTTTGGTTCAGTGGGTTGTGTAGGCTTCTGGTGGAGGGGACTGGTGCCTGTGTTCTGCTGGATAAGGCTGGATCTTGTCTTTCTGGTGGGCAGGACTGTGTCTGGTTGTGTGTTTTGGGGTGTCTGTGAACTTATGATTTTAGGTAGCCTCTCTGCTAATGGGGTTGTTTTCCTGTCTTGCTAGTTGTTTGGCATAGGGTGTCCAGTACTGTAGCTTGCTGGTCGTTGAGTGGAGCTGGGTCTTAGCATTGAGATGGAGATCTCTGGGAGAGCTTTCCCTGTTTGATATTATGTGGGGCCAGGAGGTCTCTGTTGGACCAATGTCCTGATCTCGGCTCTCCCACCTCAGAGCCTCAGGCCTGACACCCCACCAGAGCACCAAGATCCTGTCAGGCACATGGCTCAGAAGAAAATGGAGAAGGAAGAGGAGAGAGAAGGAAAGAGAAAGAAAGAAAGAGAGAGAGAGAGAAAGAAAGAAAGAAAGAAAGAAAGAAAGAAAGAAAGAAAGAAAGA
>NW_021703774.1:39891337-40030383 GCF_005190385.1 Monodon monoceros | reverse complement strand
AGAAAGAAAGAAAGAAAGAAAGAAAGAAAGAAAGAAAGAAAGAAAGAAAGAAAGAAAGAAAGAAAGGAAAGAAGAAAGGAAGGACAGAGGGAAGGCAGAAAGAAAGAGAGAAAGAGAAAGAAATAGAGGAAGAAAGAAAAGAGTTATTAAAATAAAAAGTTAAAAAATACATATTAAAAATAAAAAAGTAATAAAAAAAGAGAGAAGAGAAGCAACCAAACCAAAAACACAAATCCATCAATGATAAGAAGTGCTAAAAACTACAAAAAAAAAAAAAATGGACAGAGAGAACCCTAAGACAAATGGTAAAAGTAAAGCATACAGACAAAATCACACAAAGAAGCATACTCATACACACTCACAAAAAGAGAAAAAGGAAAAATAGGAAAAGGAAGAGAGCAAACAAATCAATAAACAAACGTACCAATGATAATAGGCTCTAAATACTAAACTAAGATAAACATAAAACCAGAAACAAATTAGATGTAGAAAGCAAACCCCAAGTCTACAGTTGCTCCCAAAGTCCATAGCCTCAATTTGGGATGATTTGTTCAGGTATTCCACAGATGCAGGGTACATCAAGTTGATTGTGGCGATTTAGTCCGCTGCTCCTGAGGCTGCTGGGAGAGATTTCCCTTTCTCTTCTTTGTTCACACAGCTCCTGGGGTTCAGCTTTGGATTTGGCCCCACCTCTGCATGTAGATCACCTGAGGGCATCTGTTCCTTACCCAGAGAGGAGGGGGTTAAATTAGTGGCTGATTCGGGGGCTCTGGCTTACTCAGGCCAGGAGGAGGGAGGGGTACAGAACGTGGGGCGAGCCTGTGGCAGCAGAGGCCAACATGATATTGCAACAGCCTGAGGCACACCATGTGTTCTCCCCGAGAAGTTGTCCCTGGATCATGGGACCCTGGAAGTGGCGGCCTGCACAGGCTTCCAGGAGGGGAGGTGTGGATAGTGACCTGTGCTCGCACACAGGCTTCTTGGTGGCTGCAGCAGCAGCCTTAGTATCTCATGCCCGTCTCTGGGGTCCGTGTTGACAGCTGCGGCTCGTGCCTGTCTCTGGAGCTTGTTTAGGTAGTGCTCTGAATCCCCTCTCCTCGCACACCCGAAAACAATGATCTCTTGCCTCTCTGGCAGGTCCAGACTTTTTCCCAGACTCCCTCCCGGCTAGCTGTGGTGCACTAGGCCCCTTCAGGCTGTGTTCATGCAGCCAACCCCAGTCCTCTCCCTGGGATCTGACCGCCAAAGCTCGAGCCTCTGCTCCCAGCCCCCGCCCGCCCCGGTGGGTGAGCAGACAAGCCTCTTGGGCTGGTGAGTGCCGGTCGGCACGGATTCTCTGTGTGGGAATCTCTCCACTTTGCCCTCTGCACCCCTGTTGCTGCGCTCTCCTCCATGGCTCCGAAGCTTTCCCCCACCACACCCCTGCCCCATCTCCACCAGTGAAGGGCCCTCCTAGTGTGTGGAAACATTTCCCCCTTCACAGCTCCCTCCCAGAGGTGCAGGTCCCGTCCCTATCCTTTTGTCTCTGTTTATTCTTTTTTCTTTTGCCCTACCCAGGTACGTGGGGAGTTTCTTGCCTTTTGGGAGGTCTGAGGTCTTCTGCCAGAATTCAGTAGGTGTTCTGTAGGAGTTGTTCCACACGTAGATGTGTTTTTGATGTATTTGTGGGGAGGAAGGTGATCTCCACGTCCTACTCCTCTGCCATCTTGAAGGTCCCCCCATTTGGTTCTTAAACGCCTTTCTGCCTTCTTCTCTACCTTTCTGCCTTGACCTCCAGAATTTCAGGTCATCTGCTGGCCTACCTGGATTGTGACTGCCCCTAACTCGTGTGTGTGTGTGTGTTCCCAACTCCTGAACTGGCCTCAGCACCCCTGACACCTCAGATTCCCTGCCTCTCCAGCAGCACTTTTGGTGCTGACAGACCATCCTTCTCAGTGGAATGGGGGTCAGTTGGAAGCAATACTTTGTTCTACAGGCTGAAAAGCAGTGCCCAAAACTTTAACTGAGAAGGAGCAATTTCTTTAATTCTAGAACCCCTGGGGATTGAAGGGTGCATATATGAGACCTTTGAAGGTTTGAAGAGAGAAGCATTTTTTAAAAAGAAGATTAAGGGGAATAGCACATTTTCACAAAAATGTGAAAAGGGGAAAAAAGGAGGAGAAAGAGTAGGGGTATATCCTTCTGCCAAATGCTAACTGATGTCAGAGTTAGATCATCAGAGTGATGGGCTGCCCAGGGGCCCACAGATAGCAGAATATTCCATGGGGGCGGGGAGGTTGAGCGGGGGAGGGGGACTGCTGCACCAAGGCAATTCTCCACCATTTCACAGCACCAGCATCTTTACCTGATATACTGAACACTGTGAGCACCCCTTCCCGCAAAGATGAAGACAGATTTTACATTGATTTGCTTTAAAGGATTTGGGTTTTGAGAATTTTGAAAGAACTTTGTGGAAGTCTCTAGGGTTTCTGGAGACTCTGGCGAATGGCATGAACAGGCCTGTTGTCCAGGCTGAGGTGGAACCATTGCCCAAGTCTACCATGGTGCAGATGCCCTCCTCAATCTCGGCACATAAATGCTCATAACTGAGTGTCCCCACCCCTACCATCGGCTGAGGCCTTGAGGGCAGGTCTCCGTCTTACTCATCTTGCTTCCCAGTGACGAGCACAGTGCCAGGCCCAGGTGCTCCATAAACATGTATGGAACAAGCCCAGGGATCCCCATATGACAGCACCTTCCTGATGCTACTGCCCAGAGTGGAGAACGAGCAGACAGGACAAGGCCTGGGGAGCAGCAGTCTTCTGGAACTCTCCAGACAACAGGCCCCTCCACAAAGAAGAAGGTGGTGACCCTAAAGCTTCTCAAAGCTGCCCCATGACACCAAAGCCAGGAAGGGCCCGGAGAGAAAAAAATCCACAAATGCCCTGCTGTCCAGCCTTGGCCCAGAGGCGTGCCATCAGTCAGAGTACTCAAGGTGGGCCCCCAGCATGTGCCACACCCTGTGCTGGGCATGGAGAAAAAGATTTCCGTTCTCGGGACACTGGGTAATGAAGAAAGAGGACAAAAGCAATAATAATGGCTAACATCTATTGAGCCCTCACCAACCCCAGGCACTGTGCCAATATTTTACTCGTGTTGTCTCATTTAACCCTCACAACGTCACTAAAAGGTAGATGGCATCTCCATTTTATCTCCATTTATCTTTCTATGGTCGTGAAACCTCCTATGTTAGTGGTGGAACCAAGATTCAAAACTGCCCTTCTCAGATCACAGAGCCCAAGGTCTAAGCCACCAACTCACCATATGTCTTTCTCGGAGCTCTTCCTATCTCACCCCTGAGTCTGACTCTCTAGCTTCCTTCTTTGAGCTTTTACCGTTGCCATTTGCCTACTCTGAGGGATCTACTTTCCCTCCATCAAAGTCTTTCTCACCGGGAACGCCAGCCCTGACTCAGCTCTGATCCTTCCTTTGATGGAATACCCTCAGATGTAAATGGTTTCTTTGCACTGCCTTGCGCTGCTTTATAACCGCTCCTAAATGCTTTGCTGTTGGTTGTTATTCCAATTTACCACGTGTGTTCCTGGAGCCCCACCTACAATCCTGGTCTGCAAGCTCCCTGTGGACCAGTATCTTCTCAGTGGTCTGCTGGATCCAGCTCATGCTGGTGCCAATTGTTAAATCTTTAGGAAGATTGCAAGCCAGTTGTTAAACCATTGGCAGCTTAGAAACAACCATGAGGGGAGAGTGCACACACTATAGAAATCGGCAAAGGCTACAAATCAGGGATTCTCCCCACCCCAAGGAAGCTGGCTGTTAAACATTCAGCAGCACATGGCGGCTGTGAACTTTTGCTCCCCACCTTGCCCCCCAGCCCAGGTTTTTGCACCATAAAATGTATTCATCCTCATATGAGTGTCAGCATGTGATGGAAGCATAAAGACATGGGACATCACCAGACGTGTCAATGACTAGTGACCAGAGGAGGGAAGCAGCAGTGCAAGGAGGCTTCCTAGAGGAGGGAGATATTGAATCCATAATTACTCTTCCCTAGTCCCACATTGTCCTTTTGACCAACACTTTTTGAAATCCCACCACATGCCAGACCCTTTACAAACAGATCACATTAAATCCTTCCCAGAGGAGTACTCTGAGGCTACCCAAGGTCACTGGGAGACCTCCCAGGGCCCAAACTCAGCCCCAGGACTTTCGGGCTCCAAAGCTAGGCTCTCTCCACCTCATCATATTCCCTGGATGACAAACTCTTGACATTTCCGGTCCTGAGTTCCAGATTCCCCACCATTTGCCATCGGCCAGTGGCAGCCAGGGCAGGAGCAGCTGGGAGAAGCCATGGCAGGGGAAGGGGTTGGGAAGACAGGCATAGCACTCTGCTAGAGAACTGGGAAGACCAGAGCCGCTCGTGGAAGCCCCCACCGGGCACGACGCTCATGAGTCACCAGCTGCCACTGCTCGGCCGGCACCCTCATCCTCAGCGAGAGGGGCAGCTGCACTGCTTGCTTCTGTGCGTGCGTTTTATGGAGCTGGGAGGGAGTGGGCAATCCCTCTTCCACCAGCATGCAGGCTCAGAAATAAACAATTAAAGCCAAAATTTGCCAGACTTGCCAGGGGAAGAGAAAGCAGCCGCATCTCCACAGAAGGGCATCTCCTGCAACAGAGCACCACGAGCACCTCAGTGCAGGCATTGCCACAGTGACGGGCACCACGCCGCTCAGAAAGCATATTCCACTCCACACATGTCCCATTCCTACCTGGCCTCCTAGGCTGCAAAGACCCGGGGACAGAGGAGGAAGCTGAGGCACAGCGGGGCAATGCCATCCTGTGCACTCTGGGTGGTGGCAGGCAGTGTGCCAAACAGGGCAGATAAGGACAAACAGTGCACCCAAAAGAAGAAGGGGTGGGAAGAAAGGGTTCAAAGCGCAGTATGCTTCTACATGTTGAACAACCCGTTTTCCCGGGAGAAGAAAAGACCCTGATGTATAGCCCTTGCCAATTTCTGTAGTGTACACACTCTCTCACCATGGCTGATTTAAGCTACCAATGGTTTAACAACTGGCTCACAATCTTCCGTGGCACCGCTGTGAGCTGGATCCAGCACACCACTGAGAAGATGCTGGTCCATAGGGAACTTGCAGACCAGGATTGTAGGCGGGCTCCAGGAACACACGTGGTAAATAGCTACAGTAACCTGCAGAATTGCCCCTATCCGCACTCAGATAGCCGATCATGAAGTCACCATTCACCCAGCCTCATCTGTACCCCCTTCACCCTCAGCCCCACTACCAACCTGTCCACAGCCCCGTACCCTATGCCCTCTCTCCTCCATCACATCTGCCCTCTGCCGTGGCTAATCCTCCTCCGGTGCTCTGGACCCTGTGCCCTCCCACTTTCTCAGAGACGTGCGTCCGTGAGGATGCCCTGCTAATCCTCAACCTCTCCCTCTCTACTTCCTGCTTCCCATCAGCATTTGAACATGTACTGGTATCTTCCTCTTTTATTAAACAAACTTCTCTTGACCCTTCATGCCACCCACATCTCTCCTCTCTTTCACAAGCAAACTTCCTGTAAGTGCAGTCTGCTCTGTCCATCCTTCCTCATCTCCCATTCACTCCCCATGTCCCGACACTCTCCTGAAAGCTCAGTAAAGGCCAGCAAGGACTTTCTGCAGATACAGCCATCTCATAATTCTTACCTTCATTCCCAGGACCAAATAGCAAAAAACATAAACAAACGCTTGCACGATCAGTGCAGAAAATGGCAATTATCCAAGTCCTTCCAGAAGGAATGCTAGTCAAGTTGCAAAGGCTGGTGAGCCTTTTGGCTCAGAAGGTCTTTAAATTGGCCGTGAACAGCAGCAGGCAGGATGGCATTAAATCAAGAATGAAATACAAGGCTGTATAATAAGAAGGGGAAGAATTGGAAGTTGGGAATGGCAAGAGGGTGCAGGGTTGAAACCTATGGCTCCGTGTATGTGGGGAGAGAAAGAAGAAGGGCTTCTTGGTGGAATGGCAATGAAAATGCCTTTAGAAAACTGTTCTTGGATCTCAGGAGATATTTAATGGGTGACTATGAAGTATGCAATGTTGGCTGTCTCTGCCTCCCCCATGAAACCCTCAGTAAATGCCACAGGGCTCACTAATGCATCGGTATGAATGGACTGAGAGAGGGGGAGCTCAAAGAGAAAAATAAGGGGACAGCTGACATCTGGGTTACACCAGCTACAGCAGGGAGGAATGACAAGTGAATTCAGCAAAAATGTTTTATTTCCACATCTATTGTCAAGTCTAATTATTGGTTGAAATTAGAGGTTCTGCCCTGATCATGGCCATGAATAAATAAAAATATGTTTGAATTTCAGCAGATGTCATTGAATTTCACATATCTTTCCCTTCCCAGAAAGGAAAAGAAAGATCTGGCTAGCCCTTTCATGCACTGACATCCACACTTAAGGCAAGAAACTTGCTCCAGAAATGATTCACTTGACCAAAGAAGTGAAAGCCAGATCAGAATTCCTGAATTTTCTCTCTAGCTGTGAATACTATACATATCGATATTGCATCCAAACTTGGCAAGAAATTGTTAGTTTGCAGAAGCAGTTTTCCTTTGCCCTCTACACGTGTGCAGTATTCACATAGTCGGTCATCTAATAACAGATAGCAAGAGCCTACTCTGGGCCGGGGACTGCAAGTGTCATTGAAATAAAAGACAAAGATGCATAAGATGTGGGTTTTGCCCTTGAGGAGTCCATTAGTTAATGCCTTCAACATTTGGGAGGCTGTAATTTGGATGTAACCAGCTGAGGTTCACTTTCAAGTTAGTGATAAACGAGGACATCACTCAGGTCCCTCCCCTATGAGCTGCCCTAAGGTTTAGCTTGACAAGGGCCATCTCCCCAGCCCTGACCCTCCTCCTACCACCCACCGATCCATCTCTGCTTGCACCGTGCCAGCTCGGTCCTTGTGCCACCACTTTTTGCCAGCCTGCACAACTTCAGACTGGGCTTCAGGTACTGAGCTACTATTTCTCCTGCTTTCCCTGCTCATTCCCTTCAGCACTTGTGCATGTGCAGGGCCACCAACCTGGTAGTGGCAAGTTTCAGCAGCACCGAGAGAGGTTCTCTGACGAAACTGCTATAGAAATCTAGATGCGCTTGCTCAACAGAGCGACTCCCAACTGCACCACGAGTGGGACTTTTTGTCTGTACTGGGGGCTGTACCAAATTAACCTCTACCTGCCTACCCACTCCCAAAAGGCATACTTCCCTGTGGCCAAGCCCTGCCAAGGCTTTTGAAGCAGAACAATTCAAAAGATTCAAGAACGAAATTCCTAGAAGTGACTATGAGAGGTTATTCAGCCCAGCTTCATGCCTTCAGCTACATCATTTGGAGTGGACCTCCTTTATAGTGAAAAGATAAAGAATTTTCTCTGTCAGGGGATGATCCTAAGTAGAACAATTAACACACATTTGACCCTGCATTTTAGACAAAATAGAAAGGAAAACAAAATAAATGTACAGAGAGGATAAGAACAATTCTTTGTTTATGCTACCTTTTATTGGACACACACTTGATGCTAGGCACTGTGCTATATTCTATCACTTAATCCTCATACTGTTACTATAAAGTAGTCACTGTGCTTCTACCCCTTTCACAGATTTGAGAACTGAGGCACTAAAAGATTAAGGCCAAGGATGCTCGACTAGTTAGTGGCAGAGCCAAGACTTGATCGAGATGCAGAACCTCTTTACCACTAGTCTTCTTCTGCTAGACCTACTAGACAGGTCCAAAATGCACCTCTATCCTAACCAAAATGTAATTCCATTGTGTCACTCCAAGCCAGGGGCTAGTCACCAGAGGTCCGACACATTGGACAAACATTCCGTACGCATAGGCTCCCACCTCTTTCGCTTGTTTAGTTCACTTGTTAGGGTCTGATCAGCCCATCAGCAAGTAGTAGCGGCCTCATGCTCTCAACACCGAGTGCGGGGATTCCACCAAATAAACGTCCTGCCCCAGCCACATTCTCATCTCATATCCCACTCATCACCTCCCACGGGCACGGCTCTGGTTGGCTGTTTGTCTTTATGTGTATTTAATTGTGCCAATCCAGTCTCTGCCACGAGGTTTATAAGCTGTACAAGGGCAAAGACCATGTTTCTGCCGTTCTCTGTCTCTCTTTATTACTCCCAGATTGCAAACAGGCGATACACAATAAATATATAAAAAAGGCTGAATCTATTTATGACCCCAAATCACGGTGAATTCGGGAGTTGGTGTGAGATACCGTCAGACAACCATAAGGAAAAAAAAAACCTAGAATGATATACAGATCGGTATCACATATGCCCAAAAAAGGCACATTTGAACCCTCTTCTTCCTTTTTACCAAGTTGTTTGAGCAATGTGAGATCATGATCCCAACACATGCTATAAACCCTACGCCTCCCCAGTCTACATGTATTTAGTTGCAAAGATAAAGACCAAAAGCCAATGCTGCTTTGAACTGAATCTCCGATTCCCAGAAGGGCAGGAAGCAGTATTTCCGAGCAAAATATAGAGCCCTCAAAACATGAGGTCCATAGACTCTTTGCAAAGTGCTTGTTTGTGTCGAGAAAATTCCAGCCCAGTGAGAAACCAGACGGGTAGATGCACCAAATACTGAAGACAGGCCTCAAGGCAAAGCAGAAAAGCACTCTCTCTGGTGCACACTAAACTCAGGAGTGATCCTCCAGCCGTTACGAGCAGAGAAATGTCCCACCAGAGTCTTCCAAATAGCAAACTCTTGGTCCGATGACTGTTTCTATCATTTGTCATATTTTCTGTCCAAAAGCCTCTCTAGTTCCTCCATGGTTAGCAGGTTTTATAGCCCAAGATAAGTGTCCATCCCTTGTAATTTTCATTGTTGCATCTGTTTTGCCGTTTCTCTGCAGCAGGTTGTACTACAACGGAAGGATTAATGAGGAAACGGTTGCAAACATTTTTATTTCAAATAGCAACTATCAGACAAGATCTGGAAAACGGAATCAAGCCATATGATTGTAAAAGAAAAAAAAATCCTCGCCATCCAACTATTGGGCATTTTGCCATTATTTGTGAATAGCATGTAAATACAAACAACTTAACTGGGGTGGGGAGAGATGTACATTTTTCATTTGTGTCTGGCTAATCATTTTTTTTATTATTAATTTGGTCCCTTTTATTTCACATAAATGTCATCTCAAGCACCAAACATCAACAAATAAGATCGTTTATCTTGCTGGGGAAAGCAAAACACTGCATTGCCATTCAGAGAAGGCAGCTGACGTCCCTACCGCACCACTAATAAAGAAGGCCTTCAGAACGAAAAATAATCATTTTCTATTACTTTCCACCATGCCTCATCCATAAACACAGGGCCGCTGGTAATTACATTTAGCGAAGAAGCATGCTCTGTGTATTACAATTTCCTGAAATGAACAAAACCCTGAAGAACACCCCAGACTGGGGGTTGAAATGAAAAGCAGGGGGGAAACGGTGGGTTGCCCTTCCCTCGCGTGCCCTCTCTATGCCATCGAGGGGCAGAGGATGTGGAAGGAGAGTAGCGAGGACTGGGTTTTCATGAGATTTTTCTCCTCCCCCGCCGTGGCCTGGGTAACGAGGAAAGGAAAAGAGTGATGCATTTACGGGAGAGAGCCAAGACTCAGAGCAGGAGGGGGACACTTGTCTAGCCACCGCCACGCACGTGCCGGAGCGGGTGGTCAGAGGATGCGCGGACCCAGACACGCGCGACAGTGGGGTCCCCACGCACGCGCACACGCGCCGCGCGGCAGGCAGGGAGGCGGCAGGGCTGCGCTGATAAATCCGCCGCAAGCCCTCTGACTCCACGCTTCCCTGTCGCCGAAGCATTTGGCTCGCCTGCCCACGCGGCCTCCGCTGCCAAGCAAGGCACTGACTCCACGGGAGAACCGTGCTGTCGATCTCTGCAGGAATATAAGACCTTTTTTTTCCAAGGAAAATGTTCCCCAACTCTGCAAGGGAGGTTGGCAGTACATCTCCAACTCTGGCCTGTCTTTTTAATACCCCTACAATAGCTCCGTTGGACTGAGACCAGCTGTTGGTACATTACCATTTGTAAATGCTTAAAACAGCTACTCCTTGTTTTCTTGGCAACACTGACTGTGGAAAAAAGAAAAAAGAAAAAGCTAGCTCCAGCCACTTCCATTCAAACATTAAGAAGCACTGACTGCCAGCTTTGGCATTGACCAGCCATTGTTTGCACGGCTCTCTTCAACAAGTTTCTCGTCACCCCACTATTTCTCCACACACCCCTCCATAGAAGAAGGACAAGAAAGAAAATCAGCAGAGAATGTTCCAGTCCCCTTCGCCCTAACTCTAGGTCCCCACAATCACGTAGTTAGTCTTTCCCTGAAAGAAGACGGAGGAGCCCAGTGGACGCTCTTTGCCTGCGTCTTTTATCTGCTTTTGTCCCCTGTCCTCCTCCCCAGGCTGGTTATCGTTTTACGGGCGCTCGGCAGAAGATCAGCATCTTCCCGAAGCCCGTGAGATTTTCCCAGAGTGACCCCCTCCCCCTTTCTCTGCTCTGAATGTGTACGGTGAGGACGCTGCCTTTTCTAAGATTCCAGCCTGGAGACAATTTGGGGGTAACTAGGACACGGCCAAAATCCACGTCGTTCCCTACAGATGGGGGTCACTCTGAAGAAAGGCTCTTCATTTGGTCCATCTCTCATCTCACCAAAGCCCTCCGGTCTCCATCTGCAAGAAGAGTCAAACTGCCAAAGTCCGTACTTTGCTACTCAAAACAGATGAGGAATTGCACCAAGAGCAGGCGAGGCCCTTTCCTGCTTCGGCTCCCACCAGGGCCGCTGCTGGCAGGGGCGGCCTCCAGGGCCACGTGCCCACCCTGCGCCCACACTCCACAGGCCTCAAGCGGTAGCAGCCCAGAAGGACAGGTGCTGCCGTGCCCAGGGCTGCCGAGGCCGGGACAATAGGCTTCATGTGTCATATCCCTGCTCTCATGCCCTTCTGTTCGATGGCCTCCCCCACCAAGGGCAGTGGTGGCTTCATCTGTCCTTGCTTCTTTAGTGTGATTTCTGGGCACAAGAGGGAGAGGTCTATCAGTATCACACATGCTCTTGGAGTGGAGTGAATTCAAGGAGCCAAATGTTACTGCAGGGATGAAATTCTGCACATAAGTTCCAAGTGGAAGGAGAGTGCCTGAACCTGGGCCCATGAGGACAAGTGCTTTGGGGAGACAATTTGGCCCAAGATTAAAAAGTCACACCGGTTTTATGGAAATGTTACACAGCCAGGTTTTTTACACTGAAGGAGGGAACCTGGAATGGTAGTGCAAACCAGCAGACAACCCAGAAAGCCTAGATAACCCCTCACCAGGAGCATGAGAAGGCAGCAGGGCACATAGGAACACTTGACAGTGATCCCAGCTCTGCCACTGACCAGCTCAGGACCAGATGGCCATGCCACGTTTCAGGGTCTGAATGGTCTCTTCCATAAAAATCCAGAAGCTGGGTTGGACAGTGCCTGGGTCCCTTCAGTTCTAGAAGTCTATGTCATTGCCTTCCTAATTTTCTTGAGCTCAAGCTAATATGAGTTGGGGTATGCCCCAGTCTAAAGACACCCAATGTAGAGAAATTCAAACACTGATTATGAAGTTTCCTTTGAAAAGTAAACTCTCTTAATACAGTTGATAACAGATGTACAGAAATCAATTCCTGCTCAACTTTTCAGGAAAAGGTGGTAAATTCTTTGAACTGAATCAGATTTGAAGCCATGGTCTGATTCAGCTGTCAGTTCCCAGGCCTAGCACACAGTAGGCTCATTATAGATATTGTTTGTTAAATGGGACAGATTTGAGGTGCCAGGTGAGGTCCCTGGGAAAGCAGCACAGGTGACTTGAGAAAACCAAAGTGGTAGAATAGGTCAGTCAGGGACTAAAAACTGGCCCTGGGCAATTACAAAGCGGATTATTCACCCGCAGCTAATTGCAAGCCAGGCAACTGTAATAAAAATAAAAATAAACTTAAATCTATGGGTTTTACTAAACCTTGCAATGGACTCATTAATACCAAGACCAAAAAAAATGCCCTAAGAGTCCCTCAGACATTGGTCAGTCTGTCATATTGGGTGCAACTCCCTCCAGCTACAGAGAAATCCCCTCAGCAGAGCTTTGTCTGAGGTATCCTGATTAACCATTACCACACCCTCTTCACACTTGTTTAACTGTCCCCCCATCCTGTGCTGAAAGCCCTTTTCAGGCTGAGACTGTGTCCAGCTTGTCTGTTCGCTCCCCAGAGCCCTACACAAAAGATGCTCCAGTCAGAGTTAATACTAAGACGGTTTGGGGGAAAAGGGTACAAGAACTGTCCCTCTGCTCTCAGATCCTTTCCCCTCATTTTTTCTGAAGGCCTTGATGACGTAACTTGTGATGTCTAAGGAGATAGTAAACAAAAAAGACAGTGACACCAGTGAAAACAAAGCAATTCCACAGTCATTAAGAACCAGAGGTGGAACCCAGAGCTGAGCCAGGTTGGGTCTCTGACCTCAGCCTTTCCTTACGGTGGTCAGCCGTCCACCCCTCAGCTGGTCAGCCACGGAGGGACTCAGGGAGGCCGCCCGCTGCGTTCAAAATCCCTACCGACCCCTGAGCATCAGCGACAAAGAGACCGGGTGAGGACACGACCTGTGAAGCCCATGAGCCACGGTGTGAGTCTGTCACCAGCACGCAGGCGGCCAGAGCCCCTGCGATCTGAATGACACCAGGAAGAGACACGGCGGGCGCTGTGTGTAAAGCATGGTTCTGAGCATTTTGCTCATTCCAACCTCACCACAGCCCTGCAAAGGTGGTACGAGGACCATCCCCACTGCACAGATGAGGAAACTGAGGCACAAAGAGATTAACAGCGAGCCCGCAGTTAGACAGCCAGTGAAGAGCTGGCTGGACTCCAAGCCCTCAGCTCTGCTCTGAACCACAGTGGATTATGAAGGCCACCAGCTGAAGTCAGCCCCTGGGAAGGGCAGTGGCAAGGAAGCTTGTCCCCGTACTGCCCAGAGCCCCACAGTGTGTGAGGAGTGAAATGGGGGCCTCGTGGGAACACCCCCAAGGCATCACCTCTCCAGTGAGGTCTACTGCCATCAACAGAAATCTATTTGTCCAGCACTGAGTCAAATAAAATACTTTCAAGGCAGTACCGGGCTGATCATGCCACCAGCCTCCCTGACACAGGGGACACGACCATCCTACAAATCCCCACTCCCTCAAGTCTTCAGCCACTGAGGAGGGATGCAGTACTTTCCCTGTGTCTTCTTTATTTTGCCTATAAGATCCTCCACCAGCCAATGTTATCAAATAATGTCATCCAGTCTCACTCAGGGCAGTGTGACTTGACGGCTAGCAGGAGGGATACAGGAGCTCAATTACCTGAGCTGAAATCCTGACATTGCCATTTAGTTAGCCGTGTGGTCCTAGACAAGTTTCTTAACCTTCTGTGCCTCAGTTTCCTCATCTATAAAATGGGAATAAGAAGAGCACCAACCTCCTGGGGTGATTGTGACGATTAACCAGCCAACCCGTCCCACAAACACCACAGTTGTTTTCCTGTGCCCCACCCCACAAGGCCCAGACACTTCCTCTCTCCCTCTGTTAAGTCACTCTGTTAAGTCATCCTCTCTCCTGGTCTACTTTCAATGTTACTGATGCTGCTGTTGTGACAGACCACCACTGTTTAAGGATCCCGTTCCTGCCTCCAGGGCAGTGTCATAGAGTGGAAAGGTTTGGATTCCAGGTAGAAACCAGTTCAAATCTCAATCCTGCTAGTGTGGAATCTGGACCCATTATGTAACCCCAGCATGACCCAGGCAGTAAAACATGTATTCAGGGCACAGGCTCAGAGTCAGCCTGCCTGGGTTTAAATCCCTGTATAGCACCACTAACTGTGTGGCCTGAGCAAGTTACTTACCAGTGCCTGTATCAGTGGTCTCATCTATGAAGTGGGTGACATCACAAGGCACCTCGTGGGATTGCCGTGAGGACTGAAGGAGGATGTACGTGCACCTGGATGTCTGCAAGTGTGCAGTTGGTGCTAGCTCCTCTCCTTACTTCCTTTGTCTCTAGGCTGGGGATGGTGGTACCTGCTGGGGTGGGGGGAGGGGCACAGGGTTGAGCGAGGTGACAGGTGTTATGTGCAAAGCACAGGTCAGACGCACAGTCAGCCCTTGATAAGTGACGGTCCCCTCCCCTTCCCATGCCTCTCTCTGTCTGTACCTCAGATCAGAAAGGCTTCACTCTGATTCTACCTTCCAACGACCTCTTAACCATCACTCACACCCACTAAAATCCCACCTCCCCTACAAGCCTTCCAAGACTCACCTAAAAACATCCCCAGCCCTTTCCCAATATGGACATGGACATTCTTTGGGCTCTCTCCCCACTTGCCCTCACCCCAGCCTTGTGTCCTTGACCTCTTAGGCCACAAATACTTGAGAAAAACTTCTAACTTATACTATTTTTCCTTACTATGTGCCAAACGCTGTGCTAAGATGTCTATTTTTATATCACTTAATCCCCTGTATTTGTCAGCTCAGGCTGCCATAAAAAATTACCACAGACTAGGTGGCTTAAACAACAGACATTTATTTTCTCACAGTTCTAGAAACTGGAAGTCCAACATCGAAGTTCCAGCCAACTCAGTTCCTGGTGAGAGCTCTCTTCCTGGCTTATAGATGGCTACCTTCTCACCAAGTCCTCACATGGCCTTTCTTCTGTGCTTGTGGAACAAGAGAGAGAGTGAGCTCTCTAGTGTCTCTTCTTATAAGGACACTTATCTTTTTGGATCAGGGCCCGCCCCCCTTATGACCTCACTTAAACCTTAATTACTTCCTTAGAGGCCCCATCTCCAAATACAGCCACACTGAGGGTTAGGGTTTCAACTTATGAATTTTGGAAGAAACAAACATGCAGTCCATAACACATGCCAGTAATTCTCTGAGGTAGGCATAGAGTTTATCAATGAGGATATGGAATCTTTGCCCTAAGTCATACAGTCAGTAAGTGGGCAGTCATCCACCTCCAGAGCCTGAGTCGTAGAGCCTTCCCAAAGGTCGAATGTGGATTCAAGAGAAGGCCCTCATGCAGACCACAGGAGCTGGACATGGAGCTCCCTAAGAGCCCCCCAGGGACTGAGAAGATCCAGAATAAAGGGGAAGATCTAGTGGGATGGAAGGGCTCCAAGAAACCTCTCTCCCACCCAGGTTTTCAGGAAAGTTGTACATGACACCATAAAAATGTGTTTTGTTTACAGAAAATATATCTTCACATGTTCATTCAACAAACACTTAGAGAACACCTGCTACGTGTCCAATATTGTCTTTGACGCTGGGCATCCAGCAGTGAACAAAGTAGGCCTCGTTCCTGCTCTCAGGGAACTTTCAGTGCAATGGAGTGTCACAGACAAATGGGCAACCACAATCCAGTATGGAAGGTGGGGCCACACTGGGTGGGACACATAATCCAGCTCTGGGGCTCTGCTTGGCTAGAATGAAGAGGCTTTGCTCATTCTAGAACAAGAGGCTTTGCTTTTGCATTGACAAAGCCTGTACACTAACTCGACACGTGAAGATAAACAAAATGTCCACTGTGGTTATGTGGTTGACTTGACCATAACAGAGGCTAAGAATGCTGAGTCTTGCCTTCCCCCAGAATGGCCTCAATTCAGTCCATTTTGTTGGACACTCATTGACTATCTCCCAGCAGTAAAGCCCCATGCTAGGCACTGGGCAAGCTTTTGGGAAAATATTGAAAAGAAAGGCCGTCCCAGCAGGAAAATGGCTCTGACCACAATGAAAAAGGCCCATGCCTTTGGATCCCTTCGATGGCTCAACTCTGAGATGAAAACCAAACTCAAACCTCAGCCTTGACCTTAGTTTGGCCTGCTGAAGGTCAGCAACCTCTCCTGCCCTCCAAGCCTGAGCTGCAGAGCTGAGAGGAAAAGACAGAAGGTTTTATTATACCACCCAGGCCACGCCTGCCAAGTACTCCTCACAAGTGCTTCAAAAAAAAAAAAAAAAAAATGATGGAGTGAAAGGGAATTGGAAAAATGGAACCCCCTACATCCCAGAAATATTACTTTCATGAGCTGTATGAATTATTTAACAGACAGCTGAAAAGACCAAACTCAACAGAAGAATACAAAAAAACAGCTCAGTACAGACACCTTCCCCGAAGCCCATGACAATGAAATGTGTTTTATGCCACAGATCAACCTGCCAGAGAAGGAGGCTTCGGAGACAGATGCCCTCAGGGATCATTAGCCCCTTATCTCTCAACCCTTTGCCACCAGCATCCAGATCTCTGCGCCTGGGCAACCCAGAGGGAGAAAAGCTGAAAAGTGTGTAGATTGTGTAAGAGTTGGTTAAACAACCCCACTGTATTCTTATTTGCTGGAGGTTTTAGGGAGCAGATGTAGGACTGGCAGGGCTTGGAACCGGTATATTGTTCTAGCTCATTCGGAGCCAACGGGGAAAGAAAAAAAAGCCACACACACAAACACAAAAATCTGCATTTGGTGTGTGCGCCTGGGTGTGCGTGCTCGCCGCTGTGCTATCCGCTCGTCCAAGGTTCCTTGGAGTCGAGCTGACCGATGCAAAACCAGGATTGGGGTCGAGCCAAGAGAAAAATAACTTCTCCCTAGAGCAGCAGGGGGTGTCCCTCCGTGGTGGCTCGCTGCAAGCATCCTGTCCTGCAGGCACGAGGGGGCTGGAGCAGCGACTCGCCCACTGCGGGCTTGGTGCTCTCAGTTGCTAGAGAAAAGGGCAAACCAATGGAGAACCAACCGTAAAGGCGGCCAGCAGCAGTGAGGTAGTGCTGCAGCTGCCAGGCAGTAACTTAGACAGTTACAGCTGCCATCACCTAGTTCATGCAAGCTTTTTAATATCTTTTGGCAGCTCTCAGTGTCACAGCACAAAGGGAGGGTTGGCACTTTGCAGCACACTTTGTTTGACATAACTGTAGGCAGGACCCAGCTGATACCTTCAGTAATGTGGATGGGTTTGCTCTTAAGGTGTGTTTTAGCAGATCAAACGCTTATCCGCCCTCCTTTTTCTCCCCTCCTGCCACCCCCCCCACTTGCGTTCAGGGCACGCAACACCACTAAATCATACGTGAGGAACCAGGCCAGATTAATGTGAGGATTCGGTGGGTGCAACATAAGGTTGGCCCCATAAGCACCCAGCTAAGAAGGAGAGGAAAGCAATGCCCAGAAGACAGGGAGCAAAGAATGGAAGGGGAAAGGAGAAGAGAAAAATATATTCGGTGTGCTCCAGAACCCTCACGCCTTACCAGGAGACTCAGTTCCTGCTTTCCCACGCCTCTGCTCACCAAATTTTAAAATACTCAGAATCCCACCATCTTGCTTCCTGCGCTTCTCTCTTTAAGGTTCTTCACTGTTTGCGCACCTCACCTCCCCACCCAGTCCCACCTTCCCAGGAACCTAGTTTACTCCAGGTATCTCCCTGTGCTGTGTGACTCTTCCAAGGGCCAATAGCTAAGACAGCACTTTGCAGAAGCCCTTCCCAAGCCTTGGGAGTTGCCATGACAATTCTCTGTGATCCCTTCGCCAAGCCAGGCATCCTTGTTTGGCAGATCCAATCCCAGCCTTGCTGGGACTTAGAGGAACAGTCCTCTCTAAGACCCCACAGCACAGATGGGCAGGAAGAGAACACGTGGGCAGAGAAGGAGCAGAAGATGAGTTCGGGGACAGGAGAGGAAGGAGAGTTTGGGTGGACACTCCACCCAGGCTGAGCTGTGTGCAGTGGAGACATTTAGACACAGAGGGATCATCACTTCCCTGGTCTTAGCACTGGTGGTTCCACCCCACGGCGCACTCCCTTCGTGCATCCCTCCCAAGGGTGGCTCCGGTTGCCTACTGGATGCCTTGGAGGAAGCCGTCAGGAAGGGGGGCAGAGAGAGGGAGCCACAGTGATTACCAAGGGTCATGATGATGGGCTCCTCTTGGTTGGTTTGTTTGTTTTCTTGGGCTGCTGTAACAAAGTACCACGGACTGAGTGACTTCAACAACAGAAACTTATGGTCTCCCAGTTCCGGTAGCTAGAAGTCCGAGATCCTGGCGTCAGCAGGGTTGGTTCCTTCTGAGGGCTGTGAGAATCTGTTCCATGCCTCTCTCCTGGTTTCTGGTGGTCTGCGGGCATCTTTAATATTCCTTGACTTGTGGAAGCAAAATTCTGATCTCTGCCTTCACCTTCACATGGTGTTCTCCCCATGGTTGTCTCTGTTTTTGAATCTCCCCTTTTTATAAGGATACCAGTCACATTGGATGAGGGGCCCACTCTATTGCAATATGACCTCATCTTAACTAAATACATCTGCAACAACCCTGTATCCAAATAAGGTCCCATTCTGAGTTACTGGGGGTTATGACATCAACATATGAACTGGGGCGAGGGGAAACACCGATGATGGTTGGGTGCCTATTATGCCTGTGTTGCACACTTTTAGGTATTATTTCTAGCCCTTTAACAGTCGTGCAAGGTGGGTGTTATCATCCCCACTTTACAGAGAAAGAAAGTAGGGCTCGGAAAGGTCAAGGACTTGTCTGAAGTTAGACAACAATGGGGCCACCAGAATGCAAGAGCCGGATCTTTGCTAGGAACCCGGGAGTTGGCCACGGCCCCTTCTCCCCTAGGGCTGATGATGGGTCTGTCTCCCCCTCAGCCTTCTCCACCTGGTCTACAGTAGCCCAGCCTAGGATTGCTTGCTTCTGTCCAATTCCACATAAATCATTAACAATACTCTGTCTTCTCCAGAGTGAGCATGGCAGGTGATCTGCGGGTGCAGAGCCATGGATGGGCCTGGGCGGCAGGGTGTGTTGGTTGGAGCCTGACTCTCTTATCCACACACAGTCCCGCCTGGCCAGATTCTTCTCTTCTCCTGGGCTCTAAAGGAGACAAAACATTCTGTACTGGGTTATCGTGCATTTGTTAAAGAGTGAAATAATGGTGGGCAGCATGTGCTACATTGTTTGGGTTCAGCTTCCCATTTCCTGTTTCAACATGCCTGCAAACTTTTTCTCCCCACTATCACTTCTGTCTGCTCAGGGAACAAAAGCTCGTGGTTATATCAATAGGAGCAAACACACCAATGCAATTCAGCAGGTAGCTGCTGTGTACCTGACCATCCCCTAAATAAATAAATAAATAGCATCTACTGACAGTTGACTTCATGCCAGGCACTGTTCAACCAATTTACATCAATTAACTCAATTAATCCTCTCAACAATCCCATAAGGAGGACCCATTACAATTCCTACTTTATCAGTGAGGAAACTGAGAACAGAAAGTTTAAACAACTTGCTATAATTCCTTAAACAAAGCCAATTAGTGTAGAGAACTGTGTTATTATTTTACTAACTAGAGTTTTACTTACTCGGAGGGAGCTCTGAATTAGGAGAAAGTCAGACTATGGTTGTCTAGGTAGGAAATGGCAGTTTTATCGGTTGGGGACAGCACACCTCAGTTAACCTCAGGTAGCAACCCCTCGGTTAACCAGATAAAGGGCCTGGCAGATCTGCCCTAACATGAGCTGTGAATGTAGTTATTTTATGGGAGTCAAACATTGCTCCTACTATCCCATTCGTTCTTTGCTTACCAGACACTTCTTCCCCAGGCGGTGTAAACGTATAGATCCATGTCCCCAGATTCCAGCTGTTAGTTCCCAAATTCCCTAGTAGAAAGTCAAAATGAATGGGATTTTCCTCTACCTGTAAGATTTGCTCTCAAGCTTAGAGTTATGAGCTTACCGTGGAGGGAAGCATTATACTCAGGTATTGGACTCCCATCGGCCCAAATGAAGCAAGAATATTTTATTTCCTGTTTCCCTACCCCCGAACACAAATGGAGTGCCTCTTGGCCCTCTTGCACTGAATGATTTCAGCAGTTTCCAAAACAAAATTAGATAGAGCCCTAGCTTGAGAAATGTTCCACCTCCTGGACTCATTGCATTTGTTATTATTATTCACTTATTATTATTCAAAACAAATAAGAATGATAAGACATCAGTTGGAGCCACTCCAGGACAGAAGGAACTGGAATATCTAATAAAAACCATAGTATTCCACAAATAGAAAGTGTTAGAAAATGCAGAAAAACAATGGCAGAGGACATTCTGAACCTTACCCCTAAACAAAGATCACCTGAAATAATAGAGCAACTCTAAACATCCAGTCAAATCGACACAGAGAGTACTGTCTAGGGTAACCCTCTTTCAAACCTCAGAAGGATAAAACATAAAGTACCCAACACAGTGGCTGGCACACAGTAGGACATCATTTTTAGTTTCCTTCCCTTTGTAGTGGCATTCAACAGACCTTCCTTCAAATAGTCTAAACCCTCCAGGTAAGGTTATCACATTTAGGAATTCTTTGTTCTTCACGAGAAAACGTCCAGTGACCCCTCCTCCAGGGACTCTCATAATTCCACAAAGGGCCTTTAAAGCCACATTTCAACCTGTGCAAATGTTTTACTCCAACTTGGAAAAAAATCACAGGATGTTGAAAACCACCAACATTCTGAGACCGCCTTTCCCAGGGGAGACTGTGGCAGGTTGGTGGTTGGGCAACTCTCGTCTGCTTCCCAAAGCAGGGTGGCTGTGAATTCCACACAGAATGAGGAGCCAGCCTTCACTCAGGTCCCCAATGGTCTCCATCCCTGGATTCTCCTGCATTAACTTGTCCAGCCCCATCCAAACGGAGCCTCATTCCGGAGATGCCTGACTTTGGGGATGCTGACCTCTTCGGTTACTAGGTGGAAGGATTTATTCACAGATGATTCACTTTACCTTGATCTGTTTCCAGAAGGAAAACAGGCAGGGACAATGCAGACCTGAGGCCCTGGGGAGCCACCATATCTGTCTTCCTGGCCCCTCTCCTTCACACCCCCAGTACCCAGCTCCCACTGTCATTTTTACTCTGGGGAAGGTTGGAAGGGAAAAGTGAAGCAGAGTAAGGGGGTGAGACTCTGAGACCAAATCCTAATTGTTTTTATTCACAATAATGTACCTAATCCTCGCATGAAGTCAGGAAAATTTCCTTCCATGATAGCATTACTAATCTAGCCCCTCAAAAAATTTTAGTGAAAACATTCTAAATACCTAACAGTTGGAAATTTGCTAACTACATCCAAATAACTGAATACAATGCAATAATTTAAAAGCTGTTTACAAAGATTCTGAGGACTGGGGAAATGCTGATGACATAAAGTTTGATTAAAAACAGGATACATTTATATACAGTTGAATCTCAGCTTTATAAATATAGAAAATATATACGGTACTAGATATTGTTTTGTTGTCAGTATCCCCCTTCCTCCTTCCCCATCTCCAGCTTTTGTGAGAACTTCACACACACACACACACACACACACACACACACACGGTGGATATCCAACCCCAGCCACGACAATCCTCTTCCTCCCCAGTAATCCTGGAATTGGAGTAAAGAGAATCTGTCTCTTTGCAGCAGCAGAAATGATAGGACAGAGGGCCCAGGAGTTGCACATGTGGGCCCACGTGTCCTACCCTGTGAGCCAGAGACCTGACAGCTGATCCACAGAGAGAAGACACAGGAGGAGGCAAAGGCAGAGGGAAAAACAAGAGTCAGAGAGAGTGTCCTGACAGCACCTGAGTCCCTGCTATCCTCCCTGTGTCTAAGGCCTGGCCCCATTCCCTGCCCTCAGCATCAACAAGACAGACAATCCGAGACCCTTATAATAAAGCCGTTTGCACTGAATTTCTGTCATTTGTAACCAAAAGAATCCTAACCCACACATGCTGCCTCAAGCACCCAGTTATTTATAGATCCCCCTACATACTTCAAAATGTTATTGGGGAGGATTGTCTGACGGCAAGTGATTTCTCCTTGCTTTTCTGAACTCTCCAAGTTTTCTACTCTGAACATTTTTATCATCGGATGTTCAGTGTCTACCTTCTAATCCACCACTCTGATTCATTTACACACATCAAACTGTGCCCAAGGTTAGGAGAAAACCTTTAATTAAGAGAAAATATATATATAATATATATTATATATTATATATAGTCTTCATATTAGACATAGGAACCAATATCCTGGAAAATGTTAGCCTTTTTTTTTTATAAAATCATTTTTTATTTATATTATTTATTTTTGGCTGCGTTGGGTCTTCACTGCTGCATGCGGGCTTTCTCTAGTTGCGGCGAGTGGGGGCTGCTCTTCATTGCAGTGCATGGGCTTCTCATTGAGGTGGCTTCTCTTGTTGCAGAGCACGGGCTCTAGGTACACAGGCTTCACTAGTTGTGGCACACAGGCTCAGTAGTTGTGGCACATGGGCTTAGTTGCTCCGCAGCATGTGGGATCTTCCCAGACCAGGGCTCAAACCCGTGTGCCCTGTATTGGCAGGCAGATTCTTTTTTTTTTTTTTTTAAACATCTTTATTGGGGTATAATTGCTTTACAATGGTGTGTTAGTTTCTGCTTTATAACAAAGTGAATCAGTTATACATATACATATGTTCCCATATGTCTTCCCTCTTGCGTCTCCCTCCCTCCCACTCTCCCTATCCCACCCCTCCAGGCTGTCACAAAGCACCGAGCTAATATCCCTGTGCCTTGCGGCTGCTTCCCCCTAGCTATCTACCTTACTACGTTTGTTAGTGTGTATATGTCCATGACTCTCTCTCGCCCTGTCAAAGCTCACCCTTCCCCCTCCCCATATCCTCAAGTCCATTCTCCAGTAGGCCTGCGTCTTTATTCCTGTCTTACCCCTAGGTTCTTCATGACATTTTTTTTTCCTTAAATTCCATATATATGTGTTAGCATACGGTATTTGTCTTTTTCTTTCTGACTTACTTCACTCTGTATGACAGACTCTAGGTCTATCCATCTCATTACAAATAGCTCAATTTCATTTCTTTTTATGGCTGAGTAATATTCCATTGTATATATGTGCCACATCTTCTTTATCCATTCATCCGATGATGGGCGCTTAGGTTGTTTCCATCTCCGGGCTATTGTGAATAGAGCTGCAATGAACATTTTGGTACATGACTCTTTTTGAATTTTGGTTTTCTCAGGGTATATGCCCAGTAGTGGGATTGCTGGGTCATATGGTAATTCTATTTGTAGTTTTTTAAGGAACCTCCATACTGTTCTCCATAGTGGCTGAACCAATTCACATTCCCACCAGCAGTGCAAGAGTGTTCCCTTTTCTCCACACCCTCTCCAGCATTTACTGTTTCTAGATTTTTTGATGATGGCCATTCTGACTGGTGTGAGATGATGTCTCATTGTAGTTTTGATTTGCATTTCTCTAATGATTAATGATGTTGAGCATTCTTTCATATGTCTGTTGGCAATCTGTATATCTTCTTTGGAGAAATGTCTATTTAGGTCTTCTGCCCATTTTTGGATTGGGTTGTTTGTTTTTTTGTTATTGAGCTGCATGAGCTGCTTGTAAATTTTAGAGATTAATCCTTTGTCAGTTGCTTCATTTGCAAATATTTTCTCCCATTCTGAGGGTTGTCTTTTGGTCTTGATTATGGTTTCCTTTGCTGTGCAAAAGCTTTGAAGTTTCATTAGGTCCCATTTGTTTATTTTTGTTTTTATTTCCATTACTCTAGGAGGTGGGTCAGAAAGGATCTTGCTGTGATTTATGTCATAGAGTGTTCTGCCTATGTTTTCCTCTAAGAGTTTGATAGTTTCTGGCCTTACATTTAGGTCTTTAATCCATTTTGAGCTTATCTTTGTGTATGGTGTTAGGGGCAGGCAGATTCTTAACCACTGTGCCACCAGGGAAGTCCGGAAAATGTTAGTCTTTTTGAGGCTCCCCATCTGAGGCCTCTGGTGCTCTGCTGTGGGCCTGCGCCCCCTGTCCCCACCCTGCCTTGGCCTGGCCTCCAAGTCATACCTCCCCTTTCAGCCACTCTGGGCTCTACTGATCCGTTATCCAAAGGTCAGCCATTTGCATGTCTTAACAGAAAGGAAGGGCAGGAAAACCTCCATCTTTCCACATGGTGTGACCCTTCTCTTTACCTCCCTTTTTCCGCTAAACCAATGTCATTTTGGTCTCTCCTTACTCCCCAAGGAAGCCTTCAAAAGCTCTATTCTTTGGAAACCCAGAGCAAGCCTTCTTTTCTGACTGAGAATCAGAAAACTTGGCTGGCACACCCCCTAGTGGTGGCCTAATGAATCCCCCTCAATTACAATAGGTTATGAACTCCTGGGGTTTCTCAAAGTGTGTTCCCTGGGACTCCCAGTTCTGCAGGAAAATAGCAGAGGGGACAAGCACTTTATGCTTAAGTTAGATCTGAAAACACTGGGATAAATGAAAGCAATCAGTTTGCTTTATTGGTGGACTCCTCCAAGTTTTTACTATGCTAATGAATATTATGAATCTCCAAGACAAGATTTAACATACAGTGGCTCTCATATTTATCTGATCACACTTATGGGAAATAATAGGAATATACCTATCATTTATTAACCACATACATCAATCATAGTATTGCCATTTATAGATGGAGAAATTGATGCTTAAAGAGGTTAACTAACTTGCTATGTTAGGTTTATATGACACCAAACTCCATGTTCTTAACTATTATAAGATCCTGGCTTTATATTTGTTCCGGGACATTACTCTGCAAATTCCACTTGCATAAATTATGCAATTAATGCACATCACTCTACTTGTTCCCCATATTACCAGTTATGCAATCCTACAGATCATCTCCCTGTGGAACAGGAAGAGTGGGGACCTACAGAGGAATACAGAGGCCTCTCTGACAGCCCTTGGGAAGCTTCTGTTTCCATGACAATTAAGAGAGCATCAGTGTCTCAATGCACAAACAAAATCCTTCTTGAAAATCTCAGCAAAAGGGTCTGATAACGCACCATGTCAGGGACCCTAATACATACTTTCCAATGCTAATTATGAAAAATACGGTAGACTACCTTTTAATTTCTTATAAAAGAAGTTTGATTTATTTTGAGTCTTATATATTTGTTAACCTGGGTTTATATTCCATGTGGATACCTGGGGGTTTTTCCATCTATTAAAATATGGAGATGATTATACCCACCTCACATTTTTATGTCAAGTTTAAGTACATGGTATGTTAAAAGCTTAACTCTGGTTGCATAGATTGTTTTGGACATTTTGGACTTTTAAAATTTTTTTTCTTTTAAGTGGAGGAAACCCAAAGATGATTTATTGGCTCATATAACTTAAAAGTTCAGCTTCAGGTATAGTTGTATCCAGGGGCTCAAAGGAAACCATCATTAAACTTGAATGCATGGTACTTGTATTTTTAGAGAAAATAAATATAGTGCTATAAATATACATTGGTCCTTTGTTCAGGTTGACATGGAGAGATACCACAAATAATTACATAGATGTTAGGAGTTTGGGGATGGACTCCCACATCCACCACTGACCCTCCAGCTACCCTTGTTAAGACTTGATTTTTCCATCTGCAAAAATGGACACACTACTTTTCTACTTCAGTGGAAGCTGAGAGGAGTAGTAAAGCTTTCGACAGCTTTTTTCCTTAGAGTATTAAATACTGTGAGATTTTATATATATATATATTTATATATATATATATATATATATATATATATTTGCTATTAGTGTTCAGGGAGATAGCGCTTTACACCTGCAAAGGTTTTCCAATTATTTACTTGTTTTACAAATTTATCATTGAAAACTCCATAATTAGCCTGGCACAACATACACCTTCAACATTACAACCACAGTTTAAAGCCAATCAAGCCACGGAGGGAGCGGGAGTGGGATATATATATATATACACACACATACATATACTTCTATATATACATATACATATACCCATACCCATATTTAAATCCACATTGTGTGTGTGCACCTGTGTATGTTTGCAAGACACATATAAATGGCAAATAAGGAAACTTAAAAAAAAAAGACAGATAGATAGTCCCAGATTTTAAAATCACCCCCAAGGTAGAACAGGTGGTGCAAATATAATAAAACATTTTGCAAGGAACTTGTCATGAATTTTAAAAACAAAAACGCCTGCAGACCAGATAAACTGCTCTGGCACTCAGCTAAATTTGAAGTTCCCAAGCTATTTTAAATGACAAAGCAGAAGTTCCCCAGAGAGGGAGTCCAACGGGAATGGTTTGAGGGCGATTGCTGTGGAACTCACACAGAACAGAGCTGGAAACGACAGGCAGATACTCAGCCCGCTGCCCCTTGCCAGGATGGGCCACGTGCAGATGTACCCGGCCCTCAGGACCAGACCATGTGCACGGGGACCAAAGAGTCTGTTTATATAAAATCCTCTGGGAGCCTCCTGCACCCACCTCCTTACCGGGTTGGTGGTTTCTCAATGGATCTGAAGGTTAAGATTTGGTCACTTGACAGGAAGCTGGGCCTACGCTGACATCCACTTCCTGGTGCTCTGTTCGAAGGCAGGCTGGAGGCCCCAGCTTGGGGGCAGGGGGGCGTGGGATGCCGGCAGACACCCCCTCTCTCTGCAGCACCCTCCCTCACCATGCATTCGTCACAACCACCTGCCTGTCCTTTATTCTCGGTCGACAGTTTATAAAGAGCTTTCACATCCACTGCCTGCTTCCATTACACAGAAACGCTGGGAGCCACACAGAGACAATAACAGGACCTCATTCTGCAGTGAGGGAGAGGTCAAGTGACCTGCCCAAAATCACAGAGCGGGACCCATAGCCCAAGGTTTCTGACTCCCAGTCCAGTGCTCTACTAGAACATGCTCCTGGGGCTTGCCTGGTGGCACAGTGGTTGAGAGTCTGCCTGCCGATGCAGGGACACCGGTTCGTGCCCCGGTCCGGGAAGATCCCACATGCCGCGGAGCAGCTGGGCCCGTGAGCCATGGCTGCTGAGCCTGCGCGTCCGGAGCCTGTGCTCCACAACCAGAGAGGCCGCAGCAGTGAGAGGCCCGCGTACGGCAAAAAAAAAGAACATGCTCCTGAAGACCATCCAGGGATAAGACTTAGGGCAGGGGTCGGCATTCTGGTCCCTCAACCCCAGACTCACAAATCCAAATGGCTGAAGAGGTCACGCCAGGAGCAGAGGAGGTGGGCATACACTAACCAGAAAGCCCGTCGTCGCTGGGCACCAGCAAATTGTTGTGATTCGGGAGCCATGGGTCTTCTTCTTTTTCAAAGTGAAGCCAGAGATCTGAATCTGGATGTGAAATATCCTGATTTGTAACTATCAGTTTGGTTGAAAACAACACACCACCACCATCCGAACCTAACAGACACATCTGCAGACAGCTTTGGGCTGCAGAGCACAAGTCTGAGATCACTGCCCAATTCGAGTACCCAATGCCCCTGCCCCCTCACTGAAGGCCACGATGCAATCCATTAAAAGAGGGCCAGTCTATAGATGCAAAGAGAGCTGACAAAGCTGAGTCTCCATCCTGGCTCTGACTCTTGCTAGTGGCATGACCTTGAGCAAGTCATTTACTCTCCCTGAACCTCAGTTTTTTCCTCTGTTGAATGGAGCTAATAACACCTCCCTTGTTTCCTCAGCCCTTATAAGGGCTGTGCTTCAGTGAATGTGTAGGCATCCCACACCATTCTATACCCACCCACAGAGCTTCCATTCAAAGCTATTATCTCTTCTGCCTTATGATCATTTGTCACCCCATGAAACCGGGGAGGGGGGGGAGGAGGGGGGGTGGGTCCTCATAAATTAGGCTTGACCACCTTTGTTCTCCCATGAGTATACAAGGACATAATAAGTGCTCAATAAATCTTGCTGAATTAAGTGATAGACTGACCAGCTCAGTGAGAGCTGATTATGTGACAGACTAGGTGCTGAGGAAACCAAGAAAGAATCATGCTCTTAGAGAAGAGGTATGCTGGACTGGGGAGGCACGACACACACAAAACAAATCGGAGTAACAGTCAAGGTCCAAAGTGCACTCATGGGAACCTGGATCCCGGCCACTCCAAGAAGGGAGTAAGAGAAAGAAGACCTCTTTCCCTATCCTTTTCACAGCCTCTTTTAAGCTTTTCTTGGCCCTAGAGCTTAAGAAACTCATCTCCCCAGACAAAAATTGCTTAGAGATAAGACCCTGTGATACCTTCAACATACACACCACAGTGAAGTGGGTGCAGAATTAGGGCAGCTCCCTAATTCTAATTAGGCACCGTCTTATCTGCTGGTCTGGAGGGCTACTTGGGGAAATCCAGGCTGCATCAATGTTACATCTTCCTGCGTGTGAAGCCAAGAGAGCTGAGGCCCATCTATCACCCACATCCCCCCACCCAGGCCCTTGGTTCTCACCCTGATTAAATGGCCGTTTCCCTGGGTCGACCAGGTAGCAAGCATGTGCTAATTCTCTAATCCAGCTTGTCCTCGGAGGCCCACCCCATCCTGCTGGCCGCACCAGCTGCCTAGGGGAGCACAACTGAGAGGAGACTTGGCAATTATTCACTTAATTTGATCAGTGGAGACAGCCAAACAAATAATCCAGGCCAAATACATCCAGATCAGCTGTCTACATGGATCAAATTCCACTTCACTGACACCCTGCAGGTTCGGCCTTAGAGAATGGCTTTGACTGAAAAACATGTCCTGGTATCCCGGCATCCCAGGCTGCACCGGCCTTGAGCAGAATTGTGAGCTTAGCTCCATCTCTCTATGACACCTCTTCCAGGCCCTTTTGGTGCCCTTCCCACTCCCAGGCAGCTCAGCCCCGTAGGGCCGGGGTCTTTGGCAGCCATCAAGGGTTGGAGCATTTTTGCATCCATCCCCAACTCTGAATAATTAAAATTCATTAAGAGACTTCCAACATGTCAAATGCATTCAAAAATAAAGGAATACAGGTGTAATGGTAGAATGTCTGGAGCCAAGGAAGCTGGGCTGCAGGAAGGTACAGAATAGAAGGCCTTGCTCACGCCCTTATAACCTACACCATCTTAGAGGATGCCCACTCCTTACCTCCCAAAACCCAGTTGTTATCAGGTCTTATCAGGCCACCCCTCCTGCCCAGAGGATAATGTACTACCAAGTCCTCAGCCGTACGACAGAATAAGACTTTCACAATCAGCCCCCCAGACCAGAGTATCAATTAAGATTAAGTTCATTAATCCAAAATTTCAGAAGCTTAAACACAAGGGATTACTCTCCAACATAAATTAGTTCAGAAGCAGGCGTCCACACTGTGGAAAACAGCACCCTTAATTCTGTCTTCGCTGTGGTGGGTACCAGCCTCATTTCCCGCTAAGGTGCTGGTTTTGAAGCCACTACAAAAGGCCAGCAAAGTTTCATGTTGTAAGCTTCTCAGTAAACTTAGACTGCAAGCAGAGGACAGAAAGCACCTCTAAAGCAAAGCAGTATTTCTCTGTGTTTCTCCCCTCACACTGGCAAGCTCCCCTTTGCAGGACTTTCTCAGAAGCGGAAAGCAAGAGATAGCAAACCAATGCTGAATTTCTCCTGCCATTTCTCCTAAAGCAAAAGCTTCAGTCAACTTGCGATTTGCTTTCCCAGTAACCGCGGGCAACAATTCAATCAAATGCTCCACCAGTGCATAACTAGGGTCCCCAGCTTTCCAGTTTGCAAACCTCTGAGTCCTAAATATTTGCCTTCCCACCTCCTCCACTCAGTCAATATCACACTTTAAATTCTGTTTCTTGAAGCAGCCACCTTCCAAGTATCAAATTCTCTGTCACTTTGGATGCAGTTCAGCTGCATATAACAGAAGCTAGGACACACAAGGATTTACTCTCTCTTGTAAGAGGGGTCCACAGTTAGGCAGGGCTGGAGGCCCCACAAAATCATCAGAGAACCAGGCTCCTTCTATCCTTGTGCTCCAACATCCCCACAGTGTGAAATTCCCATTATTAGGGTGCCCTGATGATAGCAAACGATTGCTGGAAATCACATGATCAAGTCTAACAGCAAGGGATGCTGGGATGTGTGGTCTTTTACCTGAGGCCATTGCTGCCAAGAAAATCAGGATCCTGTTACTAAGCTGGAAGGAGAGTGATGTTGGAGGAGGCCCCCACCAGCCACAGTTGGATATTTGTTGCATTGAAGGCTCCCCAACAATGGCTCAGCCCATATCTTATTTAACTTTGTAACCCCCCAGCGCCTGGCACAATGCCTCTCACAGATGAAGAAATCAACAAATGTGTATTGAATAATCACTGAGATACAGACTGAAGAGGTTTTCCATTAGGTCCCTAACTTAGACTGAATCTCAAGGATAATTTTCATCTAATCACCATGATCCTTTTCATTCTTTTTCAAGATTTTTTTCTTCTCATCTACCCTCCTTAAATCAGCTTCTAGGGTTCCAATCAAGACCTTAGGGTGTCATTGAGAGCCACGCCAGTCAAAGTAAGGTCTAAGGACCACTTCCTGTCTGCAAACCACAAATCAACTATGTCGCAGGCACAGTGTTTAGTTCAGCTTAGACCTCCTCGATGCTTTTATGTGCACCTGGAGAGGCTCACCTTTTTACAGACCAACAAAAATTGAGTCGCACTGACTTAGAAGGCTGTTCCTTTGACTATAACAGAACTCATGATTTTACATCACAATCAGCATTCTTATTAAAACAGACTACACGAATTGAAAAAGATATGTAATCACAATTCAAAAGGACTTTGACTTTGGGTAAAAATGAGCCATCAAAAAAATTTTTTTTGAATCCCAGTCAGAAAAACGTTACTTGAGTCTATTCAGGATGGGGTAGCCATGACTTAGTAGCATGTGACAAAAAGACTTAAATGTCTTAGCCAATTTCAACTCAAGAAAATCCAGCACTTTGATGTGGTCACATGTGACTTCAGGCTGCATTAACAGAAGCATTACATCTAGAACAAAGGAGATGATGACCCTGCTCTGTACTAGTCAGAACATGCATGGAATATCGTGTCCAATCATGAATATACCACTTAGGAGGGATGTTGAAGAACTGGAATTTGTGCGGAGAAGAGCAACCTGAATGGTGAAAGGATTCAAACTCATGTCACATAGAAATAGTCAAAGGAACTGCTGATGAGAGCCCCGTGGGGAGAAGACTCAGCGAGCGTGACCTCTATCTTCAAATATTCAAAGAGCTCTCAAGTGAAAAGAGAGATTAATCTTGTTCTAGAAAAAGCCAAGGCATAGAACCAGGACTAACGGGTGAAAAATCTAGAAAAGACAGATTTGTGCCCAGCATCAGCAAGAAATTTCTGACAATCAGAACAGTCTCCAGATGGAGCAGGCTATCTCGGAAGGTCATGAACTTGGTCACTGGAGGGATTAAAACTCAGGCTGGACAGCTTCCAGGAAGGGTAGTGTACAGCGGGCACAAGGCCCAGATGACAGTTGAACTAAGTCCTGAAAGATGAGTCATTCCCATCCTGCAACTCTGTGACATTTGCTCTACAGCAATATCCTGACAGCCACACCTTATGTGCTTATATGGTTTGGTGGTTTACGGCTCACAGGGCCCTCTCCCATTCATTGTCTCTGTTGACTCTCACAACTCTTTGGGGTAGGCAGAGTGGATTGCAGATGAGAAAATGTTGCCCAAGTCAGAATCGATCCCAAGTCACTTGATCCCTAGTCCATCCCTCCCTGGGGGGATCACCATGAGAAATCTCCCCTCTTGATGAGAGATTGACCAGGGGACAGCTAAGTAGGGGCACATCAGCTCCTGGTGGCTCATCCAGCCTTCTCCTACTCTAAGAGGCCCAAATGCAACGTCATTCCCTACATTTGCAATGAGGCTCTAGACAGGTGTCAGTAAACTATGACCCATGGGCCAAATCTAGCCTGCCACCCATTGATGTAAATAAAGTTTTATTGGAACACAGCCTTGCCTATTCATTACAGATTATTTAAGGCTGTTTTCCTGCTATAAAGGCAGAGTTCCGTAGCTGCAGCAGAGGGCATATGCCCTGCAAAACCTAAAACATTTATTGTCTGATCCTTTACAGAAGAAGTTTACCCACCCCTGCTCTAGATCATCAGTGTGGAGCGTGCATACTAGCTAATGCTCTCCATTGAAATGGGCAATAAAAGTAAGAAAAACCCTGCAGGACTGGAAACCCCATCCAGGAAGCAATTCCTTTCATAACCATTTCCTAATGCAGGAGAAAGGGCCACACGTCTTTTATAGATGAAAAGTTTTTACCTTCTGTCTGTTGGGTTTTGATATACCACTGCCCTGGAGACAGCTATTATGACTATTTAAAGCACATATAATAAACCAATTGTTCCATCATTGTGTCTATTTGTAATAAGCGCAGACAATGCACTACAGCATAGTTATGGAAAAGAGCAATGCAATTCTATGAATCAGTATTAGAACCTCATTAGCCACTGAGCCCAGGCTGATAACAGCTTATCATAACTTTCAGCCGAAAGAAAGCTCAGGTGGTAAGGAGAGAGAGAGAGAGAGAGAGAGAGAGCAAGAAAGAAGAGGGAATAAATAGCTAATTTTGATAAACTGGTTTCCTTGGTAACTCTGTTTATAACCACAATGATGTTGCCATATTTTTAATGATAAACACAAAGGTTTGATGTGAGATTATGTAACGCATACTGTCTCAATGTTGGTTCTGCTCCAGCAAAGGTGAAGCCAGATACCAATGCAAAATTTTGTAAGGCTAAGAATATCAGAGAAGCTTTCTCGAAACTCTGCCCCAAATGTCTGCCGTTAGTTTATTCTCTGGGTGCCCAAGTGCTCAGGAACGCGGCAACGCGTATTTACGGTGCTCAATGAACCTGATGTGCCCGTTCAACCCTCAGGTTTTAGTTGCAGCAGTTACTACTCTCTCTTCCCCAGCTGGGTGCCCCTTGGTCATCTCTTGGACCTGTGGTTTGGGGAGAGACTGGCGGTGAGCAATGCAGAAGGAACGGGCCACTCTGCTAAGCTATCAGCCATCAGAGTCAACCCTGGGATCACCAAATCGTCTTGTGAGATCCATTATCCACTCTCATCTTGCAGGGATGTCTGCACCCCCAATTTATGAGAATGACATTTTGGCTGAAATACCGGGTCCAATGGCAGATTATTGTAGATAAAAATCACTAAACCAGGAGTTGGCAACTATGGCCCATGGGCCAAATCCAGACCACTGCCTAGTTTGGAGATGAAGTTGCACTGAAACACAGCCACACTTACTCATTTATGCATTCCCTGGGGTTGCTTTCACGCTACAATGGTAGAGATGAGTGGGTGCAACAGAGACCATATGGCCCACAAAGTGTGAAATATTTACTATCTTACCCTTTACCAAAAAAGTTTGCCAAGTCCCACACTAAATACCCGCTAAATATCCTGACACACCTATGCGATCATAGACGGTAGACCATCTGTAGTCATCATAGTCATACGGTAGGAAATCAAATTCCTCTCCCATAGAGACCAGAGGCAATAATATTGAATACCAGCCTCCTCCGTGGCTATGTAGGGGAGGCAACGTGAAACTACTCTGGCCAGTGAGAGGTAGGTAAAATTTCCTAGAGAGGTTTTCCCTCCCCAAACACTCCTTCTTCCCAGATAAAGAGCAAAGCCTAAAGAAGGGAAGAATTTTTGGACTTTGCCATTCTTACTTCTCCCTGGTCTGCCAGGCCCATTCTGCCTGCAACACAGACATAACACCTGGAGATACAGCTGCCAGTTTGCAACCATGAAGACAAAAGTCCTCCCTAATGACGGTAGAGCTGGAAGACAGGAGCTGGTCCTCGTTAACACACTTGAGCAGATGCTCAGCCCTGGATTACATTCTAAATACCTCCAGACATCTTCATATGTGAGAAAGAATAACCTCCTCCTAATTTAGCTACCCCAGTGGGGCTTTCAGCTACTCCCAGCTGGAATGAATCCTAACTGATCAAGGGGCTGTAAAGAAAGTAGTGTCAGGGCTTCCCTGGTGGGGCAGTGGTTGAGAGTCCGCCTGCCGATGCAGGGGACACGGGTTCGTGCCCCGGTCCGGGAAGATCCCACATGCCGCGGAGCGGCTGGGCCCGTGAGCCATGGCCGCTGAGCCTGCGCGTCCGGAGCCTGTGCTCCACAACGGGAGAGGCCACAACAGTGAGAGGCCCGCGTACCGCAAAAAAAAAAAAAAAAAAGAAAGTAGTGTCAGAGCCTAACAAGGATGGCGATGATGATGTTGAGGTAAAGTGTGGTCAAGTAAGAGTGAGAGAAGGATTAACTGACCAGCTGAGGAAGTGGAGTTGTGCTTCTAGGAGGTTAGAAGGGCAGGGTCAAGGAATGAGATGTCAGTCCCAGAGACGGGGCTGCTGGTGGATGTGGCTTTATGCTGTGATGACCTGGCTCTCAGGATGTTATGGAACCAGTTGTGCCCACCAGGACTTAACTACCTATGTGATATTCTTACTGATCTCCTGATCACATGTTTGCCTATGGCATGGCAGTTGAGTATAGTAGAAAGACGTGCAGACCCTGGTGCCACAAAGCTTAAGATCTAGGTGCGTAACTTTGGGTAAGTTACTTAACTTCTCTACGTGTCAGCTTCTTCATCTATAAAAGGGAGATAATAATACAATTACCTAATAGAGTTGCTGTGAAGAGTAAATGAGTGAAAACATTTAGAACAGAGCCTAGCATATGGGTGGTACAGTACAAGCAACAGCCATTTTTCCAGTTACTGTTGCGTGTAACTAAGTATCCTCAAACTAAGCATCTTGAAAGAAACATCTCATTTTGTCCTCGGTGTTTATGGGTTGAGAATTTGGACAAGCCGCAGGAGAGATGGCTTGTCTCTGCTCCGTGATGTCTGGGGCCTCATCCAGGAAGACTCAAAGGCTGGGGGTGACCTGACACCTGGAGGATGGATTCATCAGAAGGCTTGTCAACTCATGCTTCTGGTACATGGGCTGGAGTGACGCAAAGACTGAGCACATCACACGTGGCCTCTCCCTGTAGCTTGGCTTCCTGGTAGCATGGTGGCCTCAGGGGAGTCAGACTCTTCTGTGGCACTCAGGGCTCCCAGCACAAGTGTTCCAATGCACAGGGCGGAAGCTGCATGGCCTTTCATGACCGAGAATCAGAAGTCACACAACGTCCCTTCTGCTGTACTCTGTCAGTCGACACAATCACACACGCAAGCCCAATTCAAGGGGGGAGAATCAGATTCTACCTCCTGATGGAGGACTGGCAGGGCCGTGCTGTGGAAGGGCTTGTGGGATGGGAGATATTGTCGTCACCATCTTTGGTCAACAGAGTCTGCCATAGTTATTATTTCTGCTCCTTAAAGTTATGAACTGGTTTATCTCTGCTCTCAAACTCCCTGACTGTTGCATCAATACAGCAAAGAGCTTGGCTTGTAGAAACTGCACTCTTGCCTCAATTATAAGCTCCTTGAGGTAAGGACTGTGCTCTCCACTTCCACTGCATTTATGCCAACATGTGTAGAGCTCTTGCTATGTAAACAGAAAGTGCTCAATACATTTTCTTAAACGAATAAATGATGGAATTATATACTAATAAATCATAGCATGAAAGCCCAATATCTTTCGACAAGTGTGGGATTGGTAGACATTGACAATCAGCCCCAGATCTTCATTCTTCCCTTCTTCCTTGGTAACAAATATAGATTTTATTCAGGGTGGCAAAAGACTGCATTTTCCATCCTCCCTTATAGTTAGGTATAATAGGCATATAACTAAGTTCTGGTCAAGAAGATGAAAGCAAAATGTATGAGACAAGTCAAAAACTGCTTAAAAGTTGACTGAGCTGAAAGAGTCCCTTTTGTTCTCTCCCCTTCTTCCCACTTCTTGGAATGCAGATGAGATCGCTGGAGCTCTAGCAGCCATCAGGTGACCTTGAGAGGGAAACCTTTACTGAGGATATCAGAGCAAAAAGCAGGAAGTCTGACTTCCAGAGGACTTTGTTGGAGCTGTCATGCTGTTTACATGAGATAAGCCTCATAAGCTGTTTAAGCCACTGTAGCCAGGTGTCTTTCTTGTAGACAAATGAAATTCCCCCTATACCTCACAATGAGTCCCTAATGGAAATTATATGCTCACTCCTTTCTCTGAACTTCCAGCAGACTTGGTACCTTACTTTCCATGTTTACCAAATAGTACCTGGCATTATTGTACTACATGTTTAATCTCCCTAGTATGTCATGATTCCCAAAGAATACAAGCCATTCTACCTGAAATATATGTTTTTGAATGAAGTTAATATTGATCCTTTTATCAAGTGTAAACCTATAATTTTACTGTACTTGTTGATTGTATCCACTGTGCCATTACCCTTTGGGTCCTAAACATGGAGATAATAAGACATCATCTCAGTCACCACGGGGAAGAGAACTTGAAGATGCTTGTTTATGCTAATCTCCTAATTACAAAGCAAATTATAGTGTCCTGTGGTAGTTTTGGGTTTTGTGATCAGCATTCTTTCTCACCCTTCTTTTTTGGTTACCCCCTTCTTTTTTGTGGGAGGTGGGAGGACCTCCTCTCACTACTACATGGCCTGATGGGGCTGTGAATCACAGTGAGTGCCCAACCCTTAACCTTATCCATCATCTCCCATGCAGAAGGGTGGACACACTGCCCTGGTTAGCCCAATCCAAGGACCACATCCCCCTGTGCACGGTGACCAATCAGAATCTTTTCGAGAATTTTCCAAACTGGAGATGAGGGTTGCTCTCTCCCTTGGATTGAAAGCTGTATATATACAGGTGGGAACCCAGGCCTGTTGGCCACTGTCTTCTGAGCTGCAGCAAGACAAGGGCCAAAACCCAAGAGTAGCTAAGGCTACACGGCTTCATAGACAACCCAAGAAGGCGGGGAAGGGAGTGCAATGTTAAGTTAGCGTCCTCAAAGCCAGGCCCTGCTGCCTGCCTTTATTTCTGCAGGCTACCCCAGGGTCCTTCCACACATGGGAGACACACTGCATTTCTTTTTATGGTTAAGCTGGTTTGAGTTGAGTTTCTGTCACTTGCAAGTAATAAAGCTCTGATCATCAAAATTAAACTGCTGAATTCAGCATGCCTGCAAGTCTTTAAGAACAGGGTTGAGGCTGCTTATCTTGGGTGTTTTGGGTCTTTTTGCTTGAAGGCAGGTGCTGGACCAACTGACATCTTCAGCTCCAACCCCGAGAGTGTTGCCAGAAAAGGATGTTAAAGTCTCCACAGGACTCAGTGTGCCTGGGCCCATTTTACAGCTGGAGGTATGAAGACATCAGGAAGCTCGACAGTGACATGTAAAGCAAGAATATGCAAAAGTTCCTTGAACACACCTGGATGCCCATCTTCATCCTCCCCTCGGCTGCACCCCTCCCCTCTTCACAAGGGGCTCTCCTTGAACAGATTCCAGATCTCAAACTTGATCTCTCTCTGACCCAGTCCTGGTATCTTGGCATAAGACAAGCCAGAAGTGAAGGTTATACACAAAAGGGGGAAAAGCTTTTAAAACAATTTACCATCTGTCAGTCATTTGGGTACAAGTCTCACACACACAGCCCCGAGCATGTACACACACACAAACACACACACACACAAGGGGCACTCGTGCACTCAGGTACACGGACACACTGTACAGGGCAATCCACTGCCATTCACAACCAAAGCCTGCCCTGTAATAAACACACCCAGGAAAGCTTTTGCTCTGCCAAGAGTCACAGCAGCAGCAAAGACCAGAGAAGAAAAGGCCCTCTCCATCCTGGATCTGTATGTCCTTCTAAGTTGGGGGTGTCTTGATGTGTGTGGCTATGTGAGTAGTAAGACCAACCACGGAGATTAATCACAACCACAAAGCAGCTTACTAGTGTGTGGTGCTGTGCTACACCCCTCGCCACCAGCCCCAGGAGCCCGGGGGAGGGGGCCGGCACAGCAGACCCGGCCAGGCTTTTGTGGACTCCAGCCTGAATCCTGGCTGGCTCACCCTCTCCTTAACTTGCCCTTAACCACAAATGGAGCCAACCTCCATGTGGCCTGTCCGAACACGGGCTAAATAATCCAAAGTGCAAGCCCAACGGCTATAACTAGGTGTCACTTTCTTTGGTGCCCATGGCTTAAATAAGCCAGACCAGGGGTGGCCCTGGTGGGAGCTTTGGTTGACAAGGAGCCAGAGGCCTGCCTTCTAGCCCTGGCCCAGCCCCCTACTGGCTGTCAGACCTTGGGTGCATCCCCTGACTGCTCCAGGTGTGATGTTTCACCCAAAAAAGAAAAGGTCTGGGTGAATCCATCTCTGAGAGGTTTTCCAGTTCCAATATTTTGTGATTCTGCAATCCATAGAACCATCCCCAGTTTGCCAGTCGCTCCAACTCCCTTCTCCTTTCTCCCCGCAACCCTGCTCCTTCCCAGTGCATCTAGGGAGGCCCAGAAGCCAGCAGGACTGTGCATTGGGCTGAGGGCCCTGGAGAAACCTGGCAAAAGGAGATTCAGCAGGTGTAGAGCTCTCAGGAACCAGCAAGGAAAAGCATTCATCTCCAACAAGGGCTCCATGCAGGCACAGGGGCTCAGCTTTTGGGCAGTGGTCCCTAAGAATCACCTGGGAAAGTTATTTAAATATGTGTATCCCTGGAGCCCACTGGGACTGAGACCAAAGAATCTTCATTTTCTTTTTTTTTTTTTTTGCGGTACCCGTGCCCCTCACCGCTGCAGCCTCTCCCGTTGCGGACCACAGGCTCCAGACGCGCAGGCTCAGTGGCCATGGCTCAGAGGCCCAGCCGCTCCGCAGCATGTGGGATCCTCCCAGACCGGGGCACGAACCCGTGTCCCCTGCATCAGCAGGCTGACTCTCAACCACTGCGCCACCAGGGAAGCCCCCATTTTCTTTTTTTAAAATTTATTTATCTGTATTGAAGTATAGTTGATTTAAAATGTTATGTTACTTTCAGGTGTACAGCAAAGTGATTCTGTATATATATTCTTTTTTGGATTCTTTTCCCATATAGGATATTATAGAATATTGAGTAGAGTTCCCTGTGCTGTACAGTAAGTCCTTGTTGTTTATCTATTTTATATTATATATATATATAAAGTAGTGTGCATATGTTACTCCCATTCCTAATTTATCCCTCCCCCCAGCCTTTCCCCTTTAGTAACCATAAGTTTGTTTTCTGTCTGTGAGTCTGTTTCTGTTTTGTAAATAAGCTCATTTGTACCATTTTTTTCGATTCCACATGGAAGTGACATCATATGATGTTTCCCTTTCTCTGTCTGGTTTACTTCACTTAGTATGATAATCATGTTGCTGCAAATGGCATTATTTCATTCTTTTCTATGGCTGATGGTCCATTGTGGAATCTTCATTTTAAACAGTTACCCCAGGTAAGCCTAACGCAGGTGGTCCACAGATGAGAAACGCTGGAGGGAACCCCTGGTCCCGGCCCTGCTTCCTGCCTATCCCTGTCCTGTTGCCCACAGCAGCCCTGGTGACCACAGGAAGAGTTGTCAAGAGCCACAGGCACAGAAAACCGTCAAGGTGCCATGCCTAGGTCCCAGAGTCAAGATGTCATGGGTCGCAGATGGACGCAGAGAGCAGCTCCATTCCTAAAGACTAGTGCTGGGCACATCTGCCACAGCCAGGCTCTGAGTCCATATATAGGGAGTTCCTGAAAGCAGGCCACCCCAGATGGAGTTCACGATCCAGGTGAGCAGCTCCTGGCACAGTGATGGAGCGGGAGAAGGAAGCAGACATGATCATGGTGCCATCTGAGGGAACATTTTACCTGGGCCACTGAAATGGACAAATAACCTTCGAAAGCTCCTTTAGACCCTGAGGACATATGATGCTAGAAGAATCAGTCTGTGTTAATAAAATAGGAAACTGAAAACATCCAGAGTATCTACAGAGCTACAGTATCTCTGACAGAACATAGAGAGTTAGAGTAGCCTGTATAACTCCCAGAGCACCTTGCCTGCCCTTTTGATACCAGGCATCACCCTTATTGTGGATTAATTGCTAGCTGTCCGATTCTCCACTGGACCACCAGCTCTGTTGCAGCTCTGTCCCTAGCTCCTGGCCCACTGTCCCATACATAATAAGGACTGACCTGTATAAAGTATTTAGTGTGTGCAGGCCCCATTCTAAACCCTTCACTCATGTTGTCTCTTTAATTCTCATTACAACCTTATGGAGATAAGTACCATCATAATGCCTATTTTACATATAGGGCAACTGAGGCCAAAGATGGTTGAATAACTCGTCCAGGGTCACACAGCTAGTAAGTGGCAGAGCCAGGAATGGACCCAGATGGCTCAACTCTCAGGGTTTCTGCTTTTAACTATTAAGCCATGCTGGCACTTAGCAAGTGCTCAATAAAATATTTATTGGTTTGAAAACACTCCCGAAGTGTTTTCACTGAGTTTAACTGAGAATTATGTAGATATCACCCAATATATGAAAACAAAAAAGTTGAGCCAAGTACAAAATAAGCTAATATCCTGTGTTTTCTGCAAGAGACAAGCTTAATTAGAGTTTAGGTAATTAAAGCTTTCATGGTTTCTAAAAAAAATACAATACATTCATTTATGCAAATCTACTCTGGAGCATGATTTTTGAAAAATACTATGTAACTCGCTTCTCACAGAAAATGACTTAAGAGTCTCCCTGAGAAGTGAGCGTCTCGGGATGTGGCTGTTACCTGTGCCTGTGTTAGTCTGTGGACTCCTATTCTAGAGCCGGTGGTTCCAACCAATCACCCCAGCTCCCAGCACTGTGAGAGGCAGGCTGTTCCTCGGGAAGGGGCTGGCGTGGCAAGAAGGGGTCCTGCCAGCTGGTCCTGGAAATGATGCCCACCTGTACGTTCTACCCAGCCTTCTCCTACCAGCCCTATCGGCCACAACTTCCAGAATGCTTCTCTCTCCAAGATCGTCCTTGCTGCTCATTTCAGCTGGAGGTAACTCATCAGAATTAAAATATCGACTGGGGGAGGAAAAGACAAGGCGATTTTTCCCAGGCCGGTTCAGGTGAGCGGTTGTGAGGTTTCCAAGAGTTCATGCACGTGAAAGGATTCTAATTCCTGAGCCCCACAGAAGTGCAGGGGATTGTTATTATCATCACCTACCAGCAATCAGACACCGAGGTGGATAACAGCAGCAAGGTTATTGGGCAGTCCGTGTCAGGTGAAGTTAGGAACTTATATGTAATCACTATTGATCCTTCCAACCAGCAGTTGAGGTAGGTCCTATTAGCTTCTGTTTTATAGATGAAGAAACCGAGGCTCAGAAAAGTTCATCAACAGGCCCAAGATAGGGCTTCCCTGCTGGCGCAGTGGTTGAGAGTCCGCCTGCCGAGGCAGGGAACACGGGTTTGTGCCCCAGTCTGGGAAGATCCCACATGCCGCGGAGCGACTAGGCCCATGAGCCATGGCCGCTGAGCCTGTGCGTCCCGCAACGGGAGAGGCCACAACAGTGAGAGGCCCGCGTACCAAAAAAAAAAAAAAAAAAAAAAAAAAAAAAATCAAGTAATCAGCTCAATAGATGCAGAAAAAGCATTTGAAAAAACATCAATAATCCTTCACGATAAAAATGCCCAGAAAACTAGGAATAGAAGTGAACTTCTTAAAATTGACAGAGGGCAATTCTGAAATAAAACTACAGCTAACAACATACTTTATGGTGAAAGATTGAATGATTTCCCCTGAGACAGGGAACAATGAAAAGATAACTGCTCTTAACCCATCTATTAAATGAGCAGGACTGTGTGTATGTGTGTGTGTGTGTATGTGTGTGTGTGATAAAATTCACCACTGTAATTTTAGAGTGTACAATTCAGTGGCATTCAGTGCATTCACATTACTGTGTAACCATCACCACTAGTTCCAGAATTTTTCATCACCACAAAAGGAAACCCTGTACTCCCCATTCTCTGCTCCCCCCAGCCCTAGGCAACCACTAATCTAATATCTGTCTCTATGCATTTGCCTCTTCTGGCTATTTCCTATAAATAGAATCCTACAATATGTGGCTTCTTTCACTGAGTATAATGTTTTCAAAGTTCACCCATGTTGTGACATATATCAGTACTTCATTCCTTTTCATGGCCGAACAATATTCCACTGTATGGAGAGACCACGTTTTGCTTGTCCAGTCATCTGTTGAGGGACAGGTGTGTGTATTTTAACAGAAAGATGGCCTTTATCCTCAAGGAATGAATCTCTATGGTGGGATTTCAAGCATAACATCAAACTGGAGATAAGAGAGTTAGCAGCAAGGGCCTTTCTCAGAACTTTCAAGTCACAATTTAGAAATCACTTGTTCTGTGACTAGCTCTGTGGGAGTGGCAATGAGGCGGGATGTCTAATGGTACATGCTCCCCACAGGTGTCAAGGCTTCCAAACCACTTCTGCCTGGTAGGGAGGTTACTACAGGACAGCATCTGGCAGGCTCTTGGAATCAAAGCTTACATCTCAGGCTACTCACCCCCCATGTCACTGGGGGAGGACATGTCATAAGAATAACTAGGTTTCCACACACACAGGCTGTTTGCACAAGCATAAAGGAAGGGAGGATCTGAGTGATCCCCTGGATAATTTAATCCCCACGTCAGCCCAACTGCTGTCTTGGGTTCTCTCCATAACATACATACACACATAAAATTAATTACGCAACTTCTAATAATGCACCAAATAGGTCTTCTTAAAGGGAGTTAAATCAGTCCAGTTCGAAAACATTTGGCTGGGCCAAGCTTTCTTTGTGAGGCTAAGTACTGTAGTGGTTCAGAACAAAGGCTTTAGAATCAGGTAGACCTACATTCAAATAGTGCCTCTGCTACCATTAGCTCTGGGAATTTAAACAGGAGATACAACCTCAATTTCTTCACCTATAAACTGGGAACAGTAGTTAACAGTACCTAACTCAGTGCATTCTTACCACCATATGTGAAGAATGCGGCATGGTGCCTAGGAGAAGCAATTTTTAATGTGATTATTAAAAATCACCGTCGTCAACATTTACTGAGATTTTATGAGAGGACAGACTAAGGATCGCAACTGCCAACTCTACGTTATTGGATACAATTAAACCATGAGCTTAAATGGTTCAAATTTATCCCATCATCTTACATTCCTATAGATTTCATCCAATAGCTGAATTTGGGGGAGGAAAAGAAAAAGGACCCACACAGAACTTTCCCAGTTGAAGACATTTTTATTTCGGTACGCACCTGAGTCCCTGGCAGGATGGGCCTGTCCTCCCCCTCCTTTGGGAGAGGATGGGGGCCCTGCCCTGAGGGGGCAGCTGGGGGATGAGGCAAAGGGCTATGCGACAGGGATAGGTCACAATGAGGAAAGGGCTATGCGACAGGGATAGGTCACAATGAGGAAAGGGCTATGCGACAGGGATAGGTCACAATGAGGCAAAGGGCTATGTGACAGGGATAGGTCACAAAGGGCACCAGAGGATAAACAGGCTGTGCCAGGGGCTTAGGCTGAGAAAGTGGTTACTTCTCTCACTAGGACTGAAGTTCACCACAGCCTCTTGGGGAGATAAAAACCCAGAAGCAGAAGTGAGGTGAGGCAGAGGGGGAGCCTACCATACCTCTCTACACACTTGAAGAGATTCAGCCTGGGGTCCAGGCGCCCTACAGCGTCCCCGCTGTGATCATCTGTGCCCCTACCCACACCCCTGCCTCTGGGAGACCCTGAGGCAAAGGTGGGGGCCTGTGGGCGGGGCTTGGAAGACCTGCCAAAGGGCCGCCTGTGTGTGACTTAGGAGCACCGCAGCTCGCTCTTCTGCCAGTGAGGCCGAGGGAGGGAAGAGCCAGGGGCCCACCTTAACAGCGCTGCCTGTCGTGATCAAAGGCAGCCATGAGTGGGGACTCTCTGCTCCCGTATCACACGGCCCAGAGCAGCACCGGGGTGGGCCTGTTCAACACCACCACGGGGAAGCTGCAGCAGCAACTGCGCAAGGGCGAATACGACATATTCAAGGACGCACCGGTATTCGAGAGCGACTTTATCCAGATCACGAAGAGGGGAGACCTGATTGACGTGCACAACTGTGTCTGCATGGTGACCGTGGGCATCACATCCAGCAGCCCCGTCCTCCCACTCCCAGACACCATGCTGCTGGCCCGATGGGCCACCGGCTGTGAAGAGCACGCTGAGCACAGCCAGGCCGCCAAGGGCAAGAGCCACGAGGCTGCAAAGACCTTAGAGCTCACCAGGCTCCTTCCCTTGACGCTCGTGAGCATCTCCACTCACAATCGTGAGAAACAACAGCTGCGCGTGAAGTTTGCCACTGGCCGCTCCTGGTACCTGCAGCTCTGTGCCCCTCTGGACGCGCAGGAAGACCTCTTCACCTCTTGGGAAGAGCTGATTTACCTCCTGCGACCACCAGTGGAGGGTCTCAGCTGCACCTGCGCCGTTCCAGCCTGGGACATGATCTACATGCCTGTGTTCGAGGAGCAGGACGACGGCAGGAGCCCGGCAGTGGAGGATTTCCAAGTAATGTGGGATCAGGACCAGGTGAGCATCTGCAGCCTCCACACGTGCTCTGAGCTGGCCGGGGCCACGTCTGCAGCTTTTGCTGGTGGGGAGGAGAGCCAACTGGACTCCCACAAGCCCGATACCATGCCCAATGTGGCCACTGCAAAAGCAAAACCTACAGTGCTTGACAAAGCGTCAGCATCGCGGGCAACGACAAAGGTGGAGACAGCAGGGGTGGCAGGAGGCACCGCAGCGGGTGCTTTGAGCGTGGCAGTGATCAAGTCTCCTGCCCCTGAAGAGCAGAGCACGGCCACAGCAGCCATAGCCAGCAACGGTCCAGGAGGAAGCAAAACCAACATAGCCACTGGGGGCACTGCCAGAACATCCCTGAGGAGCAGGAAAATGGTGCTGCGAACAATTCAGGGTATGCTGGCAGGTGCCGCGAACTATTCAGGGTATGCTTCCAGCACGTCCACCAGCCTCTCCCCAGAGGCCGGCGTGACTGTGGTCGGAGCAGAACCCACCAGCAAGACGGTTGAAGGAAGAGCCGACGAGGAGGACGAGGGGACCCTCATCTCAACCTTGCCACAGGAAGGCAAAGTGAGTGAACAGGATGGCAGCTCACAGAGGGTGTCCCAGGCCCGCAAGGGAAGAAGGGAGAGAAGGGAGCACTGGGGAGAGGACAGAGCTCTTACGAGCCCCTCGCTCTGCAGTTCAGTGGAAAGCCACCACAAGGCAGCGGGGAACAAGACCATCCAGAAAGCAGCTGGCCCGTGCTCAGGCGGCCGCAGAGCCACTAGAGATGACCAAAAGGACAAAGGCCACGGCAGCCCAGGGGGCAGCGAGCAGGGCACTGCTCACAAAGGCATCAGCCGTGCTCCCATCACCAACGAGTCCAGGACCTCGCACGAATCGGGCAGGAGCTTATCTACAGCGAGTTCAGGTCCCACCACTGAGAGACTCAGCAGGATCAGCTCTTTCTTCAGGAACATCAGAGCTAGTCTCACTACAAAGACAGTGGCCTCCGTACGCGATAAACATGTGAGCATCCTGGCGAAGCCAGTGGAAGGGACCCGAATGGAGGCCATCGTAGAGACAGCAGAGAGTGGCCAGGGGCTGGAGATCACTGGAGGTGTGACATCTGACACCATGGAGCCAGTGACCGCTGAAGCCCATCAATAGGACCTAGAGCTGGGAGCTGCAAAGGGGACCAGGGCTCAGGGAAACACCCCTGGAGAGCCCATTTCAGTTTCCTCACTGCAATTTGAATAAAAAAACAAACAATCTGAGAATGCATGCAGTGTTTTGTCTGAATTTCTAGGTCCCGAAGCCCAGCCGTAGCCTCACAGTGGATTCTGTGATGTCAGCTGTGCCATAGTCTGAGACCCAGTGTCCAGTCAAGGGCAGCCCCACCTCACACACATGCTCCGTGCCAACAGCAGTGCTGCATCTGGCCTCCACTCCTTTCTGGCTTTGCCCCCCAGGGCCATGGCTCAAAGTCAGACTATGGTCTGGGAAGCTCTCCTTCACTATCCCCCTATTCTTTTTATAAACGCTTATTCCCCCTGAAGGTCTGTAAACAAAGCAAGGATAGGCCTCATGTCCCCTCGGGCTATTCAGTGGACAGAAATAAGTATTAGTTAGCAATTAGAACCGCAAGTATTAGCTAGTGTGCCATCGTAAGCATACCACTCGATGACATTTCACAAGATAAGCAACCCCACGAAACTAGCACCTGGCGAAGAATCAGAACATCACTGCAACTCTGGAAGTGCCCCCTTGCAGTCACTCAAGGGTAACCACTACCCTAGCTTCCAACACCATGGATGAATGTTGTTTGCTTTTCAACTTTACATACTGGAATCACGTAGTATGTACTCTTTGACTCTGGTTTCTGTCCCTTAACGTTATATTTATGAGGTTTGTGCATGACTTCCCTGGCGATCGTCCATTTATTTTCACTGCTATACAGTATTCCAGTGCGTGATGATACTACAACTTATTTTGTTATTGATTTAAGTTATTATCAGTTTTGGGCTATTAAAACTAGTGCTATTATGAACATTTATATACAGATCTGTTGGTAAAAATATACATAAACTTCTGTTCGGCATATACATGGAATGGAATTGAATATATGCATATGTTCAGCTTCCGATTATACTGCCAAGCTATTTTCCTTCCAAAATGACTGTGGAAATAATAATTCCCACCAGGAATGTATTAAAGTCCTGGTTGTTCCACATCCTTGCCAACATTTGATACTGTTTAGCTCTTTCCTTTTAGCCATTCAGGTGGGATATAGTGACTTTTCTCCCTTTTTCATGATAAAAATATACTTAAAAATATATAATTGGGCTTCCCTGGTGGCGCAGTGGTTGAGAGTCCGCCTGCCGATGCAGGGGACACGGGTTCGTGCCCCGGTCCGGGAAGATCCCACATGCCGCGGAGTGGCTGGGCCCGTGAGCCGTGGCCGCTGAGCCTGCGCATCTGGAGCCTGTGCTTCGCAACGGGAGAGGCCACAACAGTGAGAGGCCTGTGTACCGCAAAAAAAAAACCATTCCAACTCTTTAATTAATTCAGCTGTCCTTTCCTGGGTCTTCTCCAGCTCCATGATGTCATTCTTAAGAAGCAATAGCCAATATGGCACAGGATTTTCCAGGTGTCCACTTTTGGGAAATCTGATTTCTAACTCTCAGAGGCAGCTCTCTCTCAATCTCTCTCTCTCTCTCTTTCTCACGTGCGTGCGCACACACACACACACACACACTCAGCCACATCTACCGCAGAAGTGTCCGTCCTATTTACCAGGACCCCTACCTGCTCTCTTGTTGATAAAGGAGAATGCTCTACTTGCACCCAGATCAAAATATCCCACTACCATCTAGCTACACGTGCATATGATGAAAAGAAAGAGCAAGGCCAGTTCTGATTGCAAAGCTGTAAAGCTGATCTCTGATTTATTTTCCATCCACACGTGATCCTAGAGATGCAGGACTTTAATTAAGGAGAGAGGAAGAGAGAGAGAGAGAAAACAGAAAGGAGAAAAACTTTGTGCCATAACCATCGCCAAGCTTGCTGCAAGGGAACAGACTCCAGGATCAAGGTTTAGCCAGGCAGAAGGAAGCAACATGCCATCCCATAACTTTTGCTGGAGGTCTAAGTCCACACCTCCCAAGCTGCCCAGTTCTCAAACCTGTGGAGACTTCGGAGAGTACTCAGACGACCCAGAGTTCCGCCAGGAGTCGGGTGAGGATTTGAGGAAGGGTGGGTAGAGAGCCACAGCCCTCAACATGTAAACAGTCTAACAACCAACCTAAATGTTTATATTTCCCATGATGAGATCCTCTGTCTTTGGGGAGAGAAATGTTAATAATACCAATAATACCACGTTTTATCATGCGCTCATGGCCCTGTCAAGTTTGATCGTTACTGCCAGGTCCCGCAGCACAGCTGACTCTAAGCAACTTTACTATAAGGGACAAAAGGCCTGTTTTCCAATTTTATTTTTGAAATATTGAAATACGCCAAAGCAAACTGTTTTGTTTCCCATGTGGTCTGTGTTTTTGTGTTTGAGGAGGTTTTCAGGTTTTACAAATTTTAGTTCAGATAAGAAGTGACTGCAGGGGACTTCCCTGGCAGTCCAGTGGTTAGGACTCCGTGCTTTCCCTGCCGAGGGCCCAGGTTCGATCCCTGGTCCGGGAACTAAGTTCCTGCAAGCTGTGCAGTGCGGCCAAAAAACAAAAAGTGACTGTAAATTCTCTGAGAGAGTCCCCTTCTGCTCTTTGGGACGTATTTGCCGATCTATGATTGGCCCTAAGAGTCTGATGACCCTTAGCATTGACTGCAGGCTGAGTTCGGCCTGCTGAAACTATTGTAAGCCAGAAAAGTACAGAAACCTGGGGAAACTTTTCCCTGGGGCAGGGAAAGCAGGCTTGTCACATAAGCACCTTGACAATAACCTCAGGTATCATAGGGTCTACAACCACCCTACTTCCCTTTGCTGCCCCGGATCAGCCCAGTAGTGATGTGTTACCCTCCTTCACGTCAGTCCTGGTGGTGACCAATGGCACAGGGGATGGACAAGAGGGTTAGAAGAAAAATACATCCACAAGACCTGCATATAGTTAATAAAAATGTATAAATTTAAAAATTAGGTACTTAGCCTTTCCTAAGCTAATAGGACATTTGTTAGAAAAGAGTAATGAGGACAACAGGATAGTTGCCAAAGAAAACCAAAGCCATCTTTAACCCTAATTTGAGAAAGAGACCCTAAGAATGAAGACTAGTGTGTGCTGGTGTTACTTCTTTTTTCTCACAGCCCTTCAACAAATTCAGTCACCCATTCACTCATTCATTCAATTCAAGGAGCACTTATTAGGCACTTATCTGTGCCAAACATTGTGCTGAGAGCTTTACAGACATTATCTCATTTCATCCTTTCACAAACCTGCCCAGTAGGATTTGTTGTTATACAGAGGAGGGAGAGAAGCAAGGACATATGGCTTTTCATTCTACCCAGAAGAACTACAGAGCCACTTAGAAGAGCTATAGTCTGTTCTTGCTACATCAGTTAGGAATACTTCAGCTGCAAGTTGCAGACAAACCTACTCCAAATGCTTTAAACAATACGGGAATTTATTATTTCTCACAGCAGAGCATCCAAAGACAGGGTGAGCTCAGGATGGGGGGATTCAGCACCTTAATAGTGCCAAGTCCTATGTTCTTTACATCTTTTATCTGCCATCCTGCGTGTCAGCATCATCCTCAAGATGACAGAAAAACGGCTGCCATATTCAGATAGTTTTTCTTTTAAGGGCAAGGACAATGTCTGTAGAAGACTTTGGAAGACTTCTTTCATGTCTCCTAAGCCAGAATCAGGTCACATGCCCTTTCCAAAGCCCATCACGTGCAAGGCGAACAAAAACAACCATGAAGGGTCTTCCCTGGTGGCGCAGTGGTTGAGAGTCCGCCTGCTGATGCAGGGGGCACGGGTTCGGGCCCCGGTCCGGGAAGATCCCACATGCCGCGGAGCGGCTGGGCCCGTGAGCCATGGCCGCTGAGCCTGCGCGTCCGGAGCCTGTGCTCCGCAGCGGGAGAGGCCACAGCAGTGAGAGGCCCGTGTACCTCAAAACAAAAAGAACAACCATGAAGATGAAGAAGAAGAGGAAGAGTTAGATGGAGGGTGTTTATTATCACACCCCTCGGTGTTATTTTCATCTGGTGCAAGTAGTTTCCAGAGTGATAGCTGGAAACATCAGTGAAATCATCTGGGATGCTTTAGAAAACGTCAGTCTCTGGGGCTTTTCCTCAGAATCTCTGGAGTTCAGAAATGTATATATTTTTTTAATTTATTTTATTCAAGTACAGTTGATTTACCATGTGTTAATTTCTGCTGTACAGCAAAATGATTCAGTTACACATATATACATTCTTTTTCATATCCTTTTCCATTATGGTTTATTACAGCATATTGAATATAGTTCACTGTCCTATACAGTAGGACCTTGTTGTTTATCCATTCTATATACAATAGATGGCCCCTGCTAATCCCAAATGCCCAATCCATCCCTCCCCCACCCCCTCCCCCTTGGCAACTACAAGTCTGTTCTCTATGTTTGTGAGTCTATTTTGTAGATAAGCTCACTAGTGTCATATTTTCGATTCCACACATAAGTGATACCATATGGTACTTGTCTTTCTCTGTCTGACTTACTTCACTTAGTATGATAATCTCTAGGTCCACCCATGTTTCTGCAAGTGGCATTATTTTGTTCTTTTCTATGGCTGAATAATATTCCATTGTATATATGTACCACATCTTCTTTATCCATTCATCTGGATATCTGATGGACATTTAGGTTGTTTCCATGTCTTGGCTATTGTAAATAGTGCTGTTATGAACATAGGGGTGTGTGTATCTTTTTGGATTATAGTTTTGTCTAGATACATGCCCAGGAATGGGATTGCTGGATCATATGGCAACTCTATTTTTAGTTTTTTGAGGAACCTCCATACTGTTTTCCATAGTGGCTGCTGCACCACCTTACATTCCCACCAAGAGTGTAGGGGGGGTCCCCTTTTCTCCACACCCTCTCTAGCTTTTATTATTTGTACACTTTTTAATGATGGCCGTTCTGACTGGTGTGAGATGATAGTTTTGAATTGCACAGAAATGTAACAAGCCCCCCAGTTGATTCTCACGTTCAGTGACTTTGAGAATATTAAAATACATCCTCAGACCCTATAAGAGATGATGCAGGTACTTAGTGTGGTCTACTAGCCCTTCCGGAGCTGCCCCTGCCCCCGTTCCTCACTCCAGCTACATTGAACTCCCAGAATATACCAATCCCATTCTCACCTCAGGGCCTTTGCCTTTATGTTCCTGGGCAGGTTGAATAACAGCTGCCCCAAAGATGTCCATATTCTATCCCCATAACCTGTGACTATGTTATAGGACTTGGCAGTCTTGATTAAGTTACATTTACCTTTGTTTCTTTCCCATTTCCTACCCACTACAGAATTGACCAAGTTTTCTTTGCTCCTTTATTTTTCCTCTGCTGATTTGAAAGCTAGACTTTTATTTTTATTATCCTAATTACCTGTACCTTTTAATATACATACATAACTACATATTTTCCTAATTCTAAAGCTGTTCATTGTCTCTCATCTCTTCCAAAATAAAGCAACTATCTCCTGAGAACCGATAACCTTCATTTTTCTTGTTGCACCCTTTGTTAAATAGGAAAAAAAGTTTTTACAATAATTAATCTTATTACCAAGAGATATGAATTTCACTTTTCACCAGCTTTTTGGCATCCACTTCCTTCCCTCTGGGATCACTTTTCTTCTCTTTATGTATACCCTTTATTAATCTATACTGGAAAGGTCTTAGAGGGCTAATTCTTTTGGTTTTTGTATTAGTGAAAAGGTCTATGTATCATCTTGAATCTTAAATATTAGTGGGGTTTTTGGCTATGGAATCTGGGTTAATGCCTTTTATCACTCAACACTTGAAGATATTATTCTTTTGTTTATATTTATTGTTAGTTATGAGAAATTCATAATGACTGTATTTGTCATTCTTGACCTCCACTACTGATAACAAAGGACTCTAGGTAATTCATATTCATTCCAAATTTCCTGTAAGAAGTTTCTAGGTCAGCTCTGCCCCATGTATCTCTCATCCTCCTGGGATTGGCAAACTAACCTGGACATGTCCTTTTCATGAGAATGAAAGAAGTACAGGAGCACATATATGTTTGTAAAATCATGCTCTGTACATATGTATGCATACAGAGCTTTCATGTAAAGAGTGTCATACCATACATACTATATTGTCCAACTTTTTTCCACTTAAATAGTATAATAGGCATTATGCTATGTCAGTACACATAGATTCTACTTTATATGGTTAAAAAAAAAAGCTTAAGCAAATGAGCTTAAATAAAAGAAGAGCAAAACTCTTATACCTTCACAACATTCCGTTTCATTACTCAGAGATAACAATTCTATTTTCTGTTTTTCCAATCATTTCCATCATAATCCTTATACTTCTGTGTCATGACTTATGAACTTGATGGTATCAACTGACTCTCCTCTGCCAAATACGATAAAATTTAACTCTATAATACTACCTCTTACCTCACAAGTATCCCCAGAATTTTATTGGCTGTATTTTTCATTGTTCTGCTGGTTACCTTTATAATGATGAATATCCAGTATTAAGTTGTCTGTGCATTATCTACAGGTTAATTATAAAAAATTAAACACCAGTAAATAGGAGCTCTACTGCTGACTATAGCAGATTAGCTTATAAGAGATCAGCCCTCCTGCCAGGAATAACTAAAAAGTTGGGTTTAAAACAATACATTTGCTAAATGCAGTGTGATATCCTAGATTGAATCCAGTAATTTTTTTAAGGACATTAGTAGAGAAATTGATGAAATCAAAACAAAGTCTGCAATTTTGTTAATAGTAATGTACCAATGTTAACTTCTTAGTTTTAGCAAGTGTACCATGGTGATGTAAGATGTTACATGTTACATTAGGAGAAGCTAGGTTAGAGATACATGGAAACTCTCTACTATACTATTTTTGCAACTTTACTGCAAGTCTAAAATTATTTCACAATAAAATATTTATTAAAAGAAAAAAAAAAACATTTGAAGGTACTGGAAAGCAGGAAGATTTCGGAGGGCCAGCATATCAAAGAGAAGTACAGAAGGAAGTCAGCTCTCCATGTAGTTTTCAGCCTCAAGGCATCTGCCAATTCTTAAAGCTGCAGATAAGAGGCCAAGAAACAGTGTCAGAGAAGCAGTAGTGAACGTGAGAGCCCCAGCCCTGAGAGGCTAAACAGAATTCTAGGCACCCTCACATGGCTAGAAGAATAAAAATTGGAATTTAGGGCCCATCAAGATAGCGGATCCCTGGAAAACATCCCAGTCATGCCCTAGAAGGGAAATTCCCTAGAAATAAAGGCAAACCAAAATAAACCAGTCTTTCCCAAGACCGAAGCCCAGCTCTGAATAAACTTAATCCTAGTCTAGATTCAGGTGCACTGTCTGCCATCTCTGGAAACATCATCCACAGATCCCCTGTACAATTTTTATTTCACAACATCCATAGTTCAATCAAAAATAGTTGGTATAATAACAGGCAAGACTAAATGACCGAAAGAGGAAAAAACACACAATAAAAACAGATCCATCAAGAGAATGAGAAGACAAGCCACAGACTGGGAGAAAATATTTGCAAAAGACGTATCTGATAAATAACTGTTATCTAAAATATACAAAGAGCTCTTAAAACTCAACAATAAAAAAACAAACAACCCAATTAAAAGATGGGCCAAAGACCTTAACAGATACCTCACCAAAGAAGATGCACAGATGGCAAATAAACATATGAAAAGATGCTCTGTTTCTATGTCATCAGGGAAATGCACACTAAAACAACAGTGAGACACTACACACCTACTAGACATTACAACCTCTACACACCTATTAGAATGGCTAAAATCCAAAACACTGACAACACCAAATGCTGACAAGGATGTAAACAACAGCAACTCTCATTCATTGCCCATGGGAATGTAAATTGGTACAGCTACTTTGCAAGACAAGTTTGATGGTTTCTTAGAAAACTAAACATACTTTTACCATCTGGCAATTGCACCCTCAGTATTTATCCAAAGGACCTGAAAATTTAGGCCCACAGAATAGCCTACACGCAGGTGTTAAAAGGAGCTTTATTTATAATCACCAAAACTTGGAAGTAATTTAGGATGTCCTTCAGTAGGTGAATGGATAAATACTGTAGTACGTCATACAATGGAATATTATTCAGGGCTAAAATGAAATGAGCTGTCAAACATGAAAAGACATGGAAGAATCTTAAATGCATATTACTAAGTGAAGGAAGCCAGTCTGAAAAGGCCACTTACTGTAGGATTCCAACTATATGATATTATGGAAAAGGCAAAACTAAGACTGCCAGCCAGTGAAACTCTTCTGTATGAAACTATAATGGTTGATACATGTTACTACACATTTGTCAAAACCCATAAAATGAACACCAAGAATAAACCCTACTGTAAACTATGGACTTTTGGTGATGATGACATGTATATGCTAGTTCATTGAAAGTAAAAACATACCACTCTAGTACCAGATGTTGATGGCGGGGGAGTCTGTGGGTATTTGGGGCAAAAGGGTACGTGGGAACTCTCTGTACTTTCCACTCAAACTTTCTGTGAACCTAAAACTGCTCTAAAAAATAAAATCTATAAAAAATAAACTAAACATACCCAAAGGAAATCCAAATATTGCAGTTATCAGATAAGAGCTTTGAAATAACTATGATTAATAACGTTCAAGAAAATAGAAGAAAAGATCGATAATTTCATCAAACTGAGAGAGTAATTGGGACAACTTTAGGATGCTGTGGTGTTTTGTTTCTTGATCTGGGTAATAATATTCATCAAATTATACCCTTTGATTTGTGAATCTAGATTATACCTCAATAAAATAATTTATTCTTGAAAAATAAGCAGTATTCATAATATTAAGTTATATAATATTCACTACAGAACCAAAGAACGTGATTGAACTCAAAGGAAAATGACCGACCCTTTGTCACTAAACCTGTGTAATTTGAAGAAAAATATACTAAAAGTCAGGATCAAAAAGCATTGGCATTTTCCTAGTCCATTCAACTATTTAACAAATAATGAGTGCTTACTGTGTGCTAAGCACTTTACTAGGTGCAGGAAATAGAACAGTGACTGTAATAGACAAAATTCTCTGCCCTCATGGAGCTTACATTCTATTGGGGGTATAAAAAACAAAAACAAAACAAAAAACAAATAAGATATTTATAAGATATAATAAGATTATAAGGAGTATTAAAAGATGCTAAGTTGAATGAAATCCACTTTTTTTTCTTAAAAGCATTCTTCTTGGAGTTATCTGACATCCAGTTCTAACTTTATCTGATTAGTTTTTTGGCCTGCTGTCCAGCTGTCAGACTGGGATTTCCTTCTTTCTTTTTGTCCCATCTTTATTAGAGTATAATTGCTTTACAATGGTGTGTTAGTTTCTGCTGTATCACAAAGTGAAGCAGCTATACGTATACACATAACCCCATATCCCCTCCCTCTTGCGTCTCCCTCTCACGCTCCCTATCCCACCCCTCTAGGTGGTCACAAAGCACCGAGCTGATCTCCCTGTGCTATGCGCTGCTTCCCACTAGCTATCTATTTTACATTTGGTAGTATATATATGTCAACGCTACTCTCTCACTTCCCAGCTTACCCTTCCCCCTCCCTGTGTCCTTAAGTCCATTCTCTACATCTGCATCTTTATTCCTTTTGAATACTCTCTGCGTATTGGATTCTGTGTTTTCCCCCTTCTTCAATTCTTTTATTTTGTTGGATTACATACTCAGGTTTTTTGTTTGTTTTTGTTTTGCCTTGTTTTGGTTGCTTTGTGTTTATTTTGTTTTGTTTGTGTGGAAGATAAAATTTCTGAATCCTTTCATCTCTGAAAAGTGTCCTAACACCTCACACTTGAACGATAGTTTGGCGGGTACTAGAAATCTAGGTTCAAAATCATTTTCCCTTAGGAGTTGAAAGGTATTGCTCAATTCTCTTCTAGCAAACAGTGCTGTTGACGAGTATCATATGGAAATCTGATTATTTTTCCTTAATTGGTAATCTGTTTTTTCCCCTCCATATCCTTTTAGAATCTGCTCTTTTTCCCTATGTCCTGAAATCTAATGAACAGAGAGCTATATGTGGATATATTTTATTCATCTGTTTGATAGCTAATGGGCTCTTTTAATTTTTTAAAATAGGCTGTCTTTCCTGAACTTTGGAAAATTTGATTATCTCCTTTTCTTCATTTCTCTGGTATCTCTTTCTGGAACTTTAATTACATGGGATTATATCTCTTAGTTTGACCTTTTCAGTCTCTTAACTTTTCATTTGTATCTTACATCTTTTCGCTCTGTAAAGAAATTTTTTTTCAGTGTTAACTTCCAGGACTTTTATTAAAATGCTTATTTCAGTATTTTAATTTTTAATTCCAAAAATTCTTTCTTGTTCTCTCTTTTTTAAAGCAGCAGTTATTTTACAAATACAATATTGTCTTGAAGTCCTCTGAGGATACCAACTAAAAATAATTTAAGTCCTCTTCTTTTCTCTATATTATCTGTTTCCTCTGAGATTAGCTCTGTTTGTTGGTTCTTCTCTTTTGCACTTTACATTTTTTCCCCTTAATGTCTAGAGATCACCTAGTGTATATTACACTAAACAAAGGTCTTATTTATAATTATGAATGAAGTTTGACTAATGTAAGTAGATGGTACAACTTTCCTCTGATATTGTATGTGTCTTTCCCACTATGGCTCTCCTCTGGATGAGAAGACTGACTACAAGCTGTGAATATAGCGGAAGGCTGGCAACTGACTGTGTTAGGGGCCATGGGTGGGAGCACGGAAACAGGCTGGTTTCCAATCCCTGCCAAATTAAGAAAGAGCTGAGGTACCAAGAGCTGCACGAAGAAACTTTTCCCATTCCAGATGGGACATTCATGTTTCTTTAAAGAACAAGCCTCTATGTACCAAACACTAACTGCTCTTTATCACTCCAAGGGAGAAGATTTGCTTTTCTTTAAAATGTTAAAAAACAGTTCATATCTAAATTTGGTCAATAAGTGAGATGATGAAACTTTCCCAGTAAAAAATGATGGGCAATTTCCAAGAAATCAATATATTGTGACAGGAGGAGATGGTACCAGTCAGACTTTAGGTAATGGGAGTGATGTTGGATCAAGTGTGTGACTTCCCTTTTGAAGCCTTTGAAGGAGCAGGATTCATCCGATGGATCACATGCAATCAGACTCACCCCTCACATCTACACCCCACATGAGCAGGAAAGACCACCTGGTGCAAAATCGACTGAGTTGCAAATAATAAAAGATAGTGGGAAATGGAGAGAATGGGAGAGACTCAGACTTGCCAAGAGGAGGGCCAAACAGAAATGAACACTTGCTGACCTCTGGGGTAAGAGACAAACTTTGCTAGGATAGAGTATGTACAATGTACTGGCTATCGGTGCTGTCTCACGTAATACTTACAATAGCCCCATGCAGTAGGTGTGATGACTGCCACCATCTTGCGTTTGAAGAGAAAAGTATATCATAGAGGCAAAGAATTCAGGCTGTAGAGCCAAGTGTTGAGAATCAAATCCAGGCTACTCCACTTCCTAGCCAGTGGCCCAGACAAGTTACTTAACATCTCTGTGCCTCACTTTTCTCACCCATAAGATGAAGACAATTAGAGCATGTACATTGTGGGATTGTTATGAATATAAATTAATTAATATTCATAAAATAGTGCCTTAAAACAGTGCCTACAACATCGTCACTGGTCAGTAAATGCTAGTGTTTTTATTATTACTGGGGGGCTAAGTAATTTGCTAGTGGTAGAGCCAAGATGTTAACCCCGGATATCTCAGAATCCTCGATCCACGCTCTTACCCACCACTCTATGTGGCCCCTCTCAAGCGGTATAGCAAATGCCTCCAAGGCGAGATACCAGGATGCCCAGAATTGCTCCTGACCCAAACATTTCGCTAACAACCTGTTAACTGGGCATCCTACAGGTCAGTAGCTGAAGGCTTTGTTTCCTGTTAAAATATAAATATATCCCCTCATCCCCTGGCCCTCCCAAAACTTTCTTTCATCGGTCAGTCACACTGGAGTGTGAATGAGCTCCAGATTCTCTCATGAAAGCAGCTCTTAACTGGAAGGCTGGTGTAGGCAGCTTGATGAGTATCTGAGGGCGCTGAAGACAAAGGGGACAAGCTGAAGGAGCAAAAGGCACAGAGAGCTTCAAAGGCAAACTTCAACCAATCACTTAGGATAGCATTTGACAGTTTTATATTTTCTCTTCATCGTTGCCCTGAAAAACAGGGATTCCTATCATTCCTATCTAATATAAGGAGGAAACTGAGGTTCAGAGACACTAAGCGACTTCCCTGAGGTGATTCAAACTGACAAAGGGCAAGACCCGAACTGGAATCCAGATCTTCCCAGGCCACACCTTGATTCTGGCCATGGTCCTGGCTCACCCCTCTCCAGCCACTCCACGGTCTGGCTCTGGTTTATTCCTGCCCACAGCCACTCAGATGGAGTCAGGCAGTGCCAACAAGCCCTCGTGTCCCACATTTCTGTCCATTCACTGGCAGCTTCTGCAGCAGGCCCAGATTTATCCAAAGAGAGGAAAGGTCATTGTTCTACACCATGTGCAAGAATATCTGAGTTAAAAATGCAAGATTTGTCATTTGCATGGTGAAGGGAGGCGGGGGAGAGGAAGCATTGTTAGGTGTTGGTAATGTAAAAACATAAGTATGCTGTTATTTATGTAATTAGTTATTGCTTTCATTATGGGTGCAGTCTTAATGGTTATAGTATTTATGTATAATTACCTTAATATTCACTGAAATTTCCAAGTAGCTCTCTAATTAACTGTCTCAAATATATAATTACATTGCATCTTTACGCAAGACTTGCCTAATTAATGTAGTTACACCACTTCTTTTGTGAATGTGCATTATTAAATGCTCTTTGCATCATTCTTCTGACTTCTTGTAATTCACGCTTTACAAAAATTAAGACCCCGAATTAGAAACCTTCACAAGCAGCCCAATGCAGCAGCAAAGCGAGGCTCAGAGCTACTCAAAAAAACAAGGACTTGCTAAGCCTCATTATGAGTTTCTCGTTATACAATCTTCCTGCTTGGAGGTGAGAGGAGCCCAGAGTAGCCAGGCTCATTAAAACAGGCAGCCTCCAAGTGAGGCCCTAAGGTCTCAACTTTCCTCACCCACCTCAGGCTATTGTCCTCGGGTTAACCTGCCCTCAACAGGGAAGGCCACCTGGTGTCCTGGGACTTCTGCACAACAGGGGTGTTGAGCACTAATTCTTCATCCCCTTTGAGCTAGCATGTCTGAGGCAACCTCTGTAGGTCTTGATTTCATAATCTGTAAAATAGGTACAGTGGCAACTACCTGTCTTCTCAAAAAGTTCTGCAAGAATTAAATGAGGTGATGGACATGAAAAAACTCTTAAGTATATCATGAATGCAGCATATGAGTGCAAGGGATTGTTTCTAGAACCACTTCGCCTTGCTACCAGTGTTCTCACAGAATGTATTGGTTACTCAGTGCTGCATAACAAACTACCCCAAACCTAGTGGCTTAAAACCACCAGCAGGTTATTTTGTTTGTGATTGTGTACCTGGGCAATTTGGTTCAGGTTCCTCGGAGAGATCTTTCTGGTCTGAACCCAGCTCAGCTGTTCTTGGCCAGGCTTACAGCCATGAATGGGGCCACAGCGGGGATGGCCAAGACCTCTCTCCATGTGGCCTCTTGCCCTCTTCCAGGCTCACCTTGGCGTATTCAGTGTTGGAAGCATTTCCAGCCCAAGAGCAAAAGCTACAAGGCTTCTAGACCCAGAACTTGCACAACACGCTGTTCATCAAAATGCCTCACAAGACCAGCCCAGATTCAAGGACTGAGGAAAGAGACAGCACATCCTAATGGGAAGAGCTTTTGCCACTGTCGGCAGTTTATTACCTTCAACTTGTTCTTTCCAAGAAGAAAATAACCCTTCAACTGATCAATAACCAAGGGTTTGTTGAGCACCTGCTATGGACTTTGCATTGTGGGAGATCCCACAGGGGATCCAGAAGGAGTTAAGACAGCTCTATGATCAGGACACTCAAGATGGCTGTTCTCTTGCTCTCTGTGCATCCCCTGCTCGACCAGTGCCTGCTTCACCCGTACCCTACTCACGTGACTGACCTTCCTACATCCTTGCCCCAGGTTCTAGCTTTAGACCAGAACTCTCCACTATGCTTATCAAAGGGGTGTTGAGGGGCATGCCCAGAATAAAACCTACACTTCCCAGTCTCCTTTGCATCTTGGTGCGGCCATAGGACCAAGTTCCGGCCAACGGGATTGTAGATAGGGTTGGAAGTTGTGTGCTTGTGTGTACACACAAAGTTCTCAGTAAGTGTACTTAAAAAGAAATCTGTCTTCCTTCTGTCCTTTTCTCCTTCCTGCTGGCTAGACTACAGACTTCATAGTTGGAGCTATAGCAGCCACTCTGGAGCATGTATCAGAAGTTACATGTGTAGGTTGGCAGAGCAATAAAATAGAAGAAAGTTGGCCCCTGACCATGGTGGACCAGCTACCTGGACTTCACATGAGTGACAAATAACATCCATCTGATTTCAACCACTGTTATTTAGGGATTTCTGCCACTCACAGCCAAAACTAATCCTAACTAATACAACAACCTATCATTATGTACTTAACTTCCCCTAAGGAGCAATAAGCTCTCTGCCATCCCATCCTCTTGAGGCCATGAAATGTGATCCTTATTTGTGCTTTTTATAGAAGCCATCATTAGTTCATGTGAGTAAAAAGTAACTATCAGAGCTGGTTCTTCATTCCGTGTACCTTTCTGCACCTCAGCTCCTGCATGTGCAAAATGGGGATAATAATTCCTAATGTTGTTGTCGCAGGGAGACGAACGGTGGGGAAGTCATTTGACACGAGCCTCAACTTCCCAAAGGGTTTCAAATGTAGCCTTTTCATATTATCTCCAGGTGAGGTATTTTTTCTGTCACAACAATACACAATAAGATTGGCAGAAGATAGCCATCAAACACCTTCAGACGAGCATCCTGCTACCATTTGTGCATGTGTGTGTGTGCGTATTTTTATATATATACATATATATATAAATCCTGTAAATATCTTACGATCAGGAGCATATTTATCGTGGAATTAATGAGCCTAAGTTTCCAGGCCCCAGATCACTTTCAAAGACCACAAGAGAAGCCCTTGAAATGTCATCACGTTATCATATATTTTTATAAATTTTGCAACAGTAAGATATTTTAGCCAGTCGGTTAAGACTTCTCCCTCTTTCCACTCACCTCCATTCCAATTTCCACTCGGGTGGTAGAGGAATGGCTGCAGGCATTTTTGAGATTCAGCGCAGGGAAAGCTGAGTTGATGATACATTTGGTTTGGGTTTTGTGGGGTATGTTTGTGTGGTTTGCAATCCCTTGTTATATTTATTGTTAGTGCTCCTAGTGTATAAATGGTTGCCAGGAATACTTCTACTATCATCAATTCGTAGAATACTTAAGAATAGTACATAAGAAAAACTTAACAGAGGTGTTCCCAAATCTGACAAAATTTGGAGCCACCTATGTGACCTCGGGCAAGTTAATCAACCTCTCTGTGTCTCAGATTCCTCCTCCATAAAATGAGGATTATAGTCTACTTCATGGGGTGGTTGTACAGATTAAAGCAGTTAATTCACATGAAGCACTTTGAACAGGGGCCTGACCCTGTTCAAATGTAAAAAAATGTAGTAAAAATGCTACTGCTATTATTATTACGGTCCTGAAATTGGAGGCGTTTTCTGTCTGCTTCTCCTTTGTTGACCAGGAAGTCTTAAGCCTGCTCTTGAAGTTTTCCAGTGAGTGCCTCCTAGCGACCATTAAAAAGCCAGTCCTTGTTGCCAAAATGTCCCTAATATGCAACATGGAGCATCACAGGAATATCGGAAAAGGGTTCAGGAACATTCCTACGGCTATACCTTTCATGAAGCTGCAGAAAATCAAGCAACCAAAATAAATAAACACACCCCCCAAATCTCACCCTAAGCATCTCACAAGACAATTCAACACAACTAGATAAATCACTGGGCTCGATTATCCTGCAGATCAGTTTAAGTCCCCCGTGTACATGGAGATAATGGGCGTGGATATTTTCAGTGAACATGAGACAATCACCACATGGGTGAGTATGTCTTACACCCTTAACACAGGTGACACATCAGGCTTTTCCCTTCATTTATGACATCCACTCCACCAAATTCAGCTTTTCAGTTTTAGAAAATATAGCTCTCCATGTAATGAAAGAAATACCAGGAACCGTGGTCACAAATATGGCAAGAATTGTGCAGGATCAGTTGGCATACCCCTCTTCCAAGTCTCTTGTGCAGACTCAAGGGTCTACACACACTCACAGGAGAAATGCTGGGAGAGCTATTTCTCTTTAAATATGTAACTACGGGCCTAAGAGCCACCTATGATTGTGGAATGGAAAGAAAAAAACGGATTTGAGAAATGTTTGGGAGACTTTCCCACTGATTGGATGTGGGCTGAGGGGTTTAAGAACAGGAAGAAACCCAGTTAGAACTTCCATGAGCTGATTTCTAGCCCCTGCTCTTTCAGCTCTGCCACTTGTCGTCCGCTTGGAGCCCTGAGTTTGCTTCCAACTAAGAAAGGTAATAATGCCTCCTCTACCTAATCCATGGAGTGGTGGAAAAGTCCAGTGAGGGACTGGTGTCTTTTTTGTCACCTGTTATATGTCAGTTATGATGCTGGATCCATCCCATGGAGGGTATGAAAGAGTGGTGTCTAAGGGCACGTGGTCCTGCCGCCCCATCCGAGGTCAACCCTCTGGATAAGAGTGTGGCCTGGTCAGGGCAAAGAGAAGACACCCCCTCCACACAAAGAGGAGCTCACAGCCCCGCTGGGCTGCCCCACAGATACCCACAGAGGAGCCGACTAAATGGCGTCTAAGGAAACAGTTTACCTGCCTCCAGGATCTGGCCCACACAGAATCAACTAATGAGACTCTTCCTATAGGCCTTTCTCAGGCCAAATTCCCAGGCACGGCTGGCCGTCCCGGTGCCAGAGATCTGCTAGAGCCCCCATCGGAGCAGCATATGTCTTCCGAGGCATCTCTTCTCTTTTGCATCTACAGACAAGCGTGGCCTCCACTGCCATTTGACTGGATTGCTGTATCATGGATTTTGCTTTTTCCTACATGACAACTGGTAAAAAAAAAATTGTTTGTTTAAAAAGGACCATGAACTGTCACACCTAAAAAGATATCTCAGGGAAGGCTCCAGCACTTAACAAATTTAATTCAGCCAATGTCTACTGAGAACCAGCTATGTGCCGGTGCTGTGGTGTGCTACAAGGAAGTGGCACAATATGAAAGAACTGTGGACGTTTTCACTGAATTGGCTACATTTTAGTTGGTTGGCTCTGTCATGAGTAACAACACCTAGGCTATGCATTTGAAACATTGGGATGGTCCATTATGCAACCTGGGATACATGTATGGAAATTTTTTTTTCCAATATAGGATTTTTCCATTGTCTTTTTTTTTTCGATCTTGTGATGCCCTGATAGCTACCAAAATAACCAGGGGCTGCAACATCTGGGAGCCCAAACAGACACAGGAAAAATACGGCAGAGGGGGAAGATCCATGAAAACAGGAAACATGGAGAGGAGAGCCCAAAGATGTCAAAACAAAGGCAGGCTGGGCGGGCAGCGAGGGAGGAGGCCGGAGAGAGGCCGGGGGTTCATCTGTCGGCACGAGTTCCTCAGGAGTCTGCAGAGAATTGCAGGGTGACGTAGTCCCTGCCACACAAAGGACCACAGCCTTTTCACCTCCGTTTTACACAAAAGGCATGGCGTCCTTCAAAGCCAAATAATAGCAACGCCACCAACCTCCTTACCCAGGCTATAAACCTGCCTGTCCCGGCCTCCCAGCCCACAGATGTTAACAGACGTGGGGGGGTAGCAGCGCCGCGGGGACCCGGGGGCAGGGGCCGCGTTCCAGCGTAGCCCAGCCTCAGCACACTGGCCCTCCGCGTGCCTGCGCGCCCTCGCTTTTCTCCTTCGGCCCCAGCTCCCCGCACGGGCACTGGGCCGGGCCCACAATATGTAGTTGTTCAATTAATAGTTGACCGGAAGGTACTAGAAATGGCTTTGACCCCACCATGCCACGCTTCTACCACGTCGCTCTCATCTCCGGGTCCGTGTTTTCAGTTCCAGCTAGAGCCAAGTTCCTCCCATAGCAGAGAGGGGCAGCCCTCCTGCCTACAGTGGGCGGCCAAAGGACAAGCCCAACTCTACCGGTTGGATGGGGACCGAGAATTCGGGTCAAGCCCAACCCTCTGCTTAGACATGAATCCTCGATCCATCTTTAAAACAGAGACACTTTAGTTCACGGGTGTCCTGTGTCAGGACACTAGCACCCAACGAGGGACACTTGTTCACTCCCTACTATGGACAAAAGCAATGACTAAAAGCTCATTTCTCTCTTTGTTTTTTCTTCAAATGGCAAAAAACCCCACCAACACCACCTCTGCTGCTGCTTCTTCTCTGTTCCTTCTTCCATGTGCCAAGAAAAAATGTCACCTTCTGATTCTACTTTTCCAGCAGTTTCCCTCGTGACCTCTCAGCAGGGATCTGAGCTCCTCTTGCTTCGGCAATTACTTCTTCTCGAAGTAGCTGCTGATGCCATGAAAAGTTCCCCGCCCGGGAGAAAGGGAAAGCATTCTAACCCAACAGCTGGACACTTAATCCATGGAGTGTGCTCACTGTTCACCTTCTCAAGAAAAGGAGGGCAGTGGAGAGGAAAGTAGATAACACCCTGTTCCCATGACATCTTGGAATCTTCTTTCTCCACTCTCCAAACTGGTCACCACCCTGTAGGAGTGAAATGAGAAGGGCTTCGGGCGGTTCTCTGTTCTCCCAGTTGTCACGTCAACCGGGTCTTAACACCACTGAGTCCCCTACCCCTGTGACCACGAAGGTTGGGGCCATCGGTCACCAGGATCAACGAGCCTCTAGCGACCTCAACTTCACATGGACCAGGCCCTAGGCAGGAAGAGCTGCTCTCTGGGAACTTCCAGCTCCTGTCGCACTGCCCTGTAAGTTAACTGTTACATGTCTCTCCCAACAGGACGGTGATTTAATTATCTGATTCCCCGCTGTCCAGTAATACACATGTATTAACCTGAGACATGAACAGAGAGGCCAGCTAGTTATGGCATTTCCAGACAGGAAGTCAGTGAACTAACTTGGTGGTTAGGGGAAATGAGGCATTTTGAGACTAAAATCCCAAATCCAGAGCAGACAGGATGGGACAGGAGTGGGCTTAGGTTTCTCCTATATCCCATGGGAATCTTTTTCTTCGGTCTGTTTAAAGTTAAAGCAGTGGCTGAAGGAGCCAGAGTGGACACAGTGCCCAGTGTGAACGGGTTTCCATCCCTCCAGTGCCCCCACGGGAGGCCCTCAGACAGACTGGTGGAGAGGTCTGTGCCGGGAGATTTTCCACACAAAGCGATGTCCCTCTTGAACCCTTCTCACTTCAGGTCCCTTTGAGACGGTGCCAAGGTTTCACTTGCTGGCACGGAGACCAGCTCCTTCCCTCAGACACGGTATGTGAAAGGAAGGCAGAAGGAGCTTTTGTTGCCTGTGTGACTGGGAGGGGCCGGGGGTCCAACGGTGAGACCCCAATAGAGGAAGGACCTCAGACAGCTGTCTGCCAAGGCACAGAAGAATGTCTTTCTCACTTTAGGAGAAAGAAAACAAACAAACAAACAAAAAGATCTAAGGAAAAGGGAAAGAAAGGTAACCATGGAGCTTTTTCCAAGGAGCCTAAGACAGCTATCTCCGCCAGCCGGAGAGTGGGAAAATTCAGCTTTGTTCTGATGAAGGGATATGAGGCTTATTTGGAACAGTTAAAAAAAAAAAGAAGCCATCCACTGAATAATCAGATACCTCTGGACTGGCTACAGAAGGCTCTGTCTGGTGGTGTCCATTCTGCCCGCTGGCTTCCTACAGAGATGAGAGCCTCCCCCCAACGAGGAGACTGCCATTCTCCGAAAGTCGAGTTCTTGGCATGGAGCTGGGGCCCCTGCGATAAGGGATTAGATGGTCTGGGGCCCACTCTGGCCTTCTCCCTGCCAACGCCACAGAAAATTAAAATGCTCCCTCAGACCTGCCTGCCACTCCACTCCCCACTCCCAGTAAATCTGTGACCCCATGGGTGCCCTGCAGGGGGAGGCATCTATCTCTCAATAGATGTTGCATCACTGAGCTTCCTGGGAGAAAGGAATCTTTCCATCTGTAAGACGGGAAAAGAAAAACAAGCCCCAAGACGGATTTCATTCCCATTTCGATCAGTCCTGGCAAGTTCCAGAAAAAGAACTTGCTTTGCTTTATTTTGTTTGTAATGGCCCAAGTGGTACTCTAAACCAGAAGAAAAGGGCTTCTCTTTCACATCCTCACAAAAAGCTCCGGCTAACATGCAACCCTGGTGGGGGGCTCAGGGTTGGGAGATGGAACTCTTAGTGACTGGAATCTTGGTCTATGTAATAGGAATTTTTAAAGGGTGTGATCAAACCAGAGGAGGAAATGCCTTTCCCCGTGACTCTCTCGGCTTATTCAGCTCCTGGAAAAAAGCTGTTAGCCTGTGTCCACTCGTTTAACAGAGATCAACCAACCTGGCGTTTCACTCGGCCTTTCAGCCATGTGGGGGCCATTCGCGATGCCTCTAATTTTGCAGTGTCAGGGCCACAGAAGCCTCCTTCCTCCTTGTCTAGGATCTTTCCCTTCTCATCTCCCCTCCCCGCCCCTCCTCCCCGGGGTCCTCCCACACCCAGAGGTCCACGCAGAACTGCAGAGATGGCTGACTCCCGGCTCACACTCAGTGGACACAACACAGAACATGAATTCAGGAAAAGAAATGTCTTTCCTTTCCAAGAAGTCACTACTTCGCTTACCCAACAAATGAGCACCAGGCTTAAAAACAGAAATTTGGCAAAAATGCCTTTTGTAACTAAAGGAGCTCAGTGGCCCACATTTTCACCTCCAGCAAATTCTGTGATGGTATCACAATTTGGGAAAATAATTTGAGTAACCTCTTAGAGTTGATGGTTAATGTGATTTGACCGCTAGGCCGCATTCATTTTCAGAAATCATTTGTTTACAGAACAAATACGTCGCGTGCCTTCTGAAGGTGTAGACATCGGGATACGGGACTAAAACGGATAATACTGCCCTCACAAAACCCACCCTCTAATAGAGACAACAGATGATAGACATGTAAATAAAATTCAGTAAATAAGTAAATTACTTTTACACCAATAAATTTCAGAGAGTAGTAAAATCATATAGCAAATAAAAACAGAGTAACAAGACAGAGATGGGTGTGGAAGGGTGATCACTAATTGACCTTTGGAGGACAGAGCCGGACTCTCTGAGGATGAGGGATTGATGCTGAGACCTGCATAATGAGATGACCCAGGCTTGGAAAGATCCAGAAGAAGGGACTGTCAGGCTGAGGGAACAGCAAGAGCAAAGGGAGGTTGGGGAAGAAGTGTCAGAGCAAGCCTGGGTATATCAGTCTAGCCAATCACTTTTTCAACAGTACCGGAAAAGTCCCCTCACTTTCTGAATGCTTGTTTTTTTTTTTTCCCTCAAAGATAAATCAATCATAATTATTTTTTCCCCCAATTTCTTCCCTGCCAGGGCCTCTTGCCTTATATCAGCCCCTTCCCCCAACACCCTCCACTGCCGCCCCAGACACACGCATATACACATGGAGACACACAACTACTAACAATGCAGGGGCTGCAGAGAGAAAATGAAGTTCCTTCTTCAAAACCTTAAGACCACCCGCAAGTCGGGCACGTGACCAGGAACCTGAGTGGAATTCCTGAGAAGAGGTCCCGGGGCTGGAGACACAGGCCAGGGTGTGTCAGAGAGAAGCGAGGAAGCATTGGTGAGACTGTTCCACAGTGTTTTATTTCATCTTCCTTGGTTTCTATGAACAGCACTGGTTAATAGTGTACCTTTTTTTTTTTTTTTTTAGCAGATTAAGAGTTAGTCTGAGGCAAGAAAAGTATCCCAGTGGTTGGAAAATAGAGTGACTTCTTTCTTTCTTTGCCCCATTTGCTCCCTCCTCCTCGGGCTCCTGTCCCTACACCCCAGGCCTGTGCGATCTTCCCATTTCCAGCATTTTTGTGCGAAGGAGCATTCAGGAGGCGGACAACAAGGGTTTTATTCAACTTGATCATCTCCTCAAAACAAGAAGAGAAAAGAAAGAAAGACAGAGAAAAAAAGAAGAACAAAAGTTGGGAGAGGCCAGACTAAATGGATATGATCTGAATGCATATGTGTGTTACAACTCATACAACCAGCATCAGAGAGGGACCAAGATCAAATAAATGGTAAAACCTGACAAAGAGAAGAATAGATGGTATGTGGAGCCATCTGTTTTGGAGGACACCCAAATCTGTCTGAATCTGTGAGGCCAAACTACCAGCTATTCTAAGACGCCCCATTCCAAGAGTGGCCTAATGCGTATCTACACAATCAGTTTCTCCCACCATCACTTTGGCTGCAACTTTTTTGTGCAATTAAGTAATTTATTCCTTTCTTCAGCCTCCTGATTCTAATGAATCCGAGCCACAAACAAGCCTCAGTTGCTCCTATTCAAGGAGTCTGATTGCATCTGGCAGTGATTGCTGAAAATCCTGAAGAGGAAACAGGGAAGGGAAGCATATTGTTTGGGGGGGTAATAGGTGAAGACCTGCCTCTCTTGACCTATAATACATTAGTGTCAGTGAACATTTGGCAGCCTTCAGATGATTAGCAATGAAGATGAATCAAGCAAAAAAGAGGTAGAAATCTGCCTCATCTGAATCACCAGAACTGCATACATTTGCATGCTGATTAGCTGTTCTTTTGTCTGTGTTCCTAATTATTATGACACATTATGTCTTCATCAGGCAAGATTCTGATCTGTCTTGTTCAAAATGCATGTAGAAAAAAGTGCTGTTTATTGATTCAACATGTAACTTTTATTTTTATGTTTGCTTTAATTAAATACATATTTGATTGCCTTTGACTGCTGTCCTTTTTTTTTTTTTTTTGCTCTTATTTATTTCATCTTGTTGACAAACACACAGGTAACCTTCCTTTATCATTCTCAGATCATTTGGCGCCCACTGTCTCTTCCCCCTCTGCCGCCCTCTCTCTCTTTCTAAGGTGCTCACTTTCATTTTCTTGAAGAGGCAAAACAAAGGAGGAAAAGAAAACAAAACAGCATCCTTACTAACGCAGCAGAGAGGGGAGCAGGGGGCCGGGGTGGGGGGCACCCAGGCATGCCCAGAGGAAGGAGGGAAAATGGCTCCAGCCTTAACAAGAGCAAAGAAATGTTTCTGACTCTGGAGAATGGCTTTCCAAAGGGCCCTGGGTAGCAGAAGGGGGTTAGAAATAACAAGATCCTGCGAAAGAAAGAGACCCTGTCATTCCCAGTTGTCTTCACACGTTATTGATTGTGAGGATTTGTAAACAAGGTGTGAAAAATGCCTGTCCCATGGGTTAAGCCTCCATTTTTCCCCAGACCAATGACTCTGATGGAATATCCAGGGAAGGAGGGAAAACTGTATTCCCAATGGGCTCTCCTTAGACCAACTCACACCCTCTTTCTTGGAAGTGCAAGTAGTGAGGGAAACTCAGCATCTATCCTTGCCACACCCCACAGACCCTCCCAAGAAGCAGCCAAGAAACCAAGTCCTCAGGGACAAGGGCACTAGGCAGAGAAGGCTGCAATGAAGGACCTCCAGCCCTCCCCTAAAAGGAGGCAAAATGTACGAGCATGTACCCCACTGCTTACTGGGGTTATTCCCTCCAAACAACAGGGGATTCTTTCAGCAGGGGACAGGGGAGAAGTGTGAGCAGAAAGGAAAAGGTACTTGTTTCCTGCTGGTTACAGCCACCCAAAGCCCTGATGTCCTTATCGCCCTCCACCCAGGGATATGCTAAACAGCTGTAGTTAGCACCAAGCTATTTGGCGAATCCAATCAAGACACTTAGAAAGCAAAAGAGCATCATAGAGGAAGAGCCGGATGCAGGAGTAATTGAGTGCGCTGAGGGTCCATGGACGCTCAGAAAGAAAGCGGGGGCCCAACCAAATGCAAATGGCTCCTCACTGAAGAGGCATAATGCCCACCACTCTTCCCTGCTAATGGGCAATGATTGGCTGGAAATGTAATCAACAGCTCTGCCCCCAACATCTATCCCTAGTGAGGGATGATGTAAATCCATATTCATGAGAAAGCAAACCAGCAATGTTTACTGGGTGCAGAAAGGGGGCAGGGCTGGCCTGGGAGACTGAGGTCCTCGGAGAGGGATAATGAGGCTGGGAGCAGGGAAACTGGTGGTGTTAGAGCCCCCACCTCACCCCGAGCCTCCCCCACACATCTGCCCCTCCCCGAAGTGTACACACATCAGGTGAACATGGGACTACAAAGAACTCCACGTGGCAAATCCATAATCTACCTGAGCAGAATTTCCCCAGTGACAGTGGCCTCCAGACGTCTATCTGGGGGCCTCCGTCTCACAGCATCTTGTTTAAAAGCCCTCATACCCTTCCCCACCAACCCACCCTCTAAGAGCAGCATATCTACTCCATAGGTAGGAATAGACATGGAGCGAATGATAACAAAAGGTACAGGTATAACACAGACATCTTGAAATCTATTTGGGGAGGTCTCCATCATACACTGCGTTATCTAAGCTAAAAATAAAGGCTATCAGGCCTTGTGCTGGGTTGAATATTGTTTATATTAGTCAGCTTGGGCTACCATAACAAAATACCACAGACTGGGCAGCTTAAACAACAAAAATTTATTTTCTCATAGTTCTGGAGGCTGGAAGTCCAAGATCTAAGCCTCTCTCTTTGGCTTGTAAATACCCCTCTTCTGGCTATGTCTTCATGTGGTCTTTCCTGTCTGTGTGCACACTCCCGCTGTCTCTAACCTCCTCTTCTTATTAAGAACACCAGTCATATTGGACTGGGGCTCACTCACATGATCTCACTTTAACTTTACCTTTAAAGGCTTTATCTCCAAAGTTATACTCTGAGGTGCCGGGGCTTAGGGTTTCAACATGTGAATATTGAGAGAACACAATTCGGCCCATAAAAGTGTTTCCCCAAAATTCATGTCCACAGGAACCTCAGAATGTGACATCAGTTGGAAATATGGTCTTTGTAGGTGTAATTAGTTAAGGTGAGGTGTCACTGGATTAGAGTGGGCCCTAAACTAACTCAATAACTGATGTTCTTAAAAGAAGAGGAGACAGAAATACAGACCCACAGGGTGAACGCCAATTGAGGATGGAGGCAGAGACTGGAGTGATGCAGCTGTAGGCCAGGGAACACCAAGGATTGTCAGCAAACCACACCAAGTTAGGAAGTCAAGGAAGGCTTCTCTAGAGCCTTCACGGGGAGCATGGCCTAGCTGACACCTTGATTTCAGACTCCAGCCTCCAGAACTGCAAGAGAGTAAGTCTGTGTTCTTTTAAGCTACCTGGTCTGTGGTCCTTTAATACAGCAGCCCCAGGAAACTAATATGAGCATGATGACTGAGCCACAGAGAACCCCCAAATCTCAGTGTATAATTAGATTATCTTTGGAGCCAACCACCTGATGACAACAACACAAACAGGTCTGTATTTCTCTTCCCTCCTCTGCCTCCCAAGCCTCCCTCTGGTGAATGAGCCAGTAAGCAGTGACAAGGTTTTAGAAGATCCACAAGTGAGACAGCAGATCCTAGACATTCTGGTCACCAGCTCTCTGAAGTCAGAACCCAAAGAAATACAGGGAGATAATCGTGTTCAGGAAAGTCAGAAGTCCAAACTACCAACAACTCAAACAGTCTTTTGTCTCTAGGCTGAGGTTTAGAGACCTGTACCAATCCACAGTGACCCTCAGTGAAAGGAGAAAAATAAAGTCAAAACATTGACTTTGTACAAAGCCAAATATGTTTAATTCAATGGACTCCCCGTTTATTCTGAGAACATGTCCTTTTAATATCTTAGATGTTCTACCTACTATGAAATGATGGTAATAAGAGAGTGTAAGAATTTTTCTAATATCCATTCTTAGCAAAATTAGAACCTGGCAATTCTTCAACTGGCCCCCAATTAAAATCCATGACCTGTTACTTCTTCCAAGAAGCCTCTCTACATTCCTCCCTCCTTTGGTATTGATGCATAAGTCCTGTGTTTCACTTTTTACTCACTTATATTTCGTTCTATAATTATTCCCTGATTCCTTCCAAATAGATTGCAAATAGATCCTTCTCTCCCAAGGAGAAGGGACATGGCTCTTACATATTCTATTTCTATTTTTACATAGCACAGAGCAGTACACTCCACAGGTGCCCAGAAAATGCTGCTGAGTGAATAAAAGAATAACCAGATAAAGTTGGTAAAAAAAAAAAAAAAATCCAAGATATTTTCAGTGGGCCCAGGACAAAGCAGTAATTTATAAATTAATAATGAGGACTTGATAGCTTCGGAAGTCCCTTCCCACTACAGCTGTCTATGGTTCCTGTCTCTGGGCGAACTACTGGGGTGAGATACAGACCCCAAGTCAGTTGAAATGATAATGAAAAAGGAGGTACCCATGCCACAGGCCCATAGAATTACAGAAGCTTCCATGCTGAAACTGGCCCAAATTATGAGGCAGTGTGATACATCACCATGATCCAACTGCGTCTCACCACCTTCACCCAAACCACCTTCATCCTTCGCATGAACACATTAACCTCTAAGGTGGTCAGAATCCTGGCCTTCCAAAAGATGAACACATCCTAACCCCCAAAACTTGTGAATATGTTACCGTACATGGCAAAAAGGACTTTGCAGCTGTGATTAAATGAAGGACCTTAAGCAGGGAGATTGTCCTGGATTATGCAGATGGACCCAATATAACCACCAGGGCCCTTACATGGGAAGGAGGAGAGTCAGAGTCAGAGAAGGAACTGTGACAACGGAAGCAGATGTCAGAGGGAGAAAGATTGGGAGACGCTGTGCTGCTGGCTTTGAAAATGGAGGAAGAAGGCATGAGTCAAGGGATGCAGGTGGTCTTTAGAAGCTGGAAAAGTCAAGGAAGTGGATGTTCCTCTAAAACCTCCAGAAGGGACGCAGCCCTGCTGCACCTTGATTTTAGGGCTCTGAGTTCCATAACTGTAAATTAATGTATTTATGTTATTTTAAGCCACTAAATTTGTGGCAATTTGTTTCAGCAGCAGTAAGAAATGAATACACCCTCCTCACTGGCCTCTCTGCTTCTGCCCTTGTCCTTCTACGGTCTATTCCTAAACATAAAGGCAAGAGCAATTCTTTTAAAACCGAAGTCACTCTTCTGCTCAACATCTTCCTGTGGTGCCCTATCTCAGAGTAAAATACAAAGTTCTTAGAAGCCCACAAGGTCCTGCCTGACCTAGCCATCCACCTTCTGAGGTTTCCTTTCATCCCACCACGGCCTTATTGGTCTCCTTGGGGCTCCAGGCAGCCTTCTGTCTCAGAGTCTTCACATTTGCTCTGCCCTCTGTTTAGAAGGCTCCTTCCCAGACATCAAGAGCTAGATTCCAACCTCCTTCATGTCTGCTCAGACGGCACCTTCTCAGAGAGGCCTTTCTTGAGCACCCGGTTTAAAGCTAAGACCTCAAAACTGAAACCCCCTTCCACTCCCAGACTTCCCTCCCTACCTGATGTTCTCGAAGGCACTCAAACTCTCTGACGTGGCTGGAGCCGAAGAGACAATGTAACCAGTGCTGATAACAACAGACATGCTAATCGCAGCTAAGTCCCTGGGTACACACCAAACCAGGCATTGTGGTCAGCGCTTTCCATGTATTAACTCAGTTAAGCAAATCACAGTGGCTCTTCACATAGGGCCCTGAAGGGTATTCAAGGAGCCACAAAATTCAAAATGTAAGGTGGGAATTGCTGATTTCCGATGAAGGTCCCAGCTGGTTCAGGACAAAAAGAGGAAACTGTTCACTGGGCAAAACTGGTGTCAACACAAGAGCATTGATAAAATGGAATCGGAGCCAAGAGCCAGCCCTCCAGCTCTGGAAAGTGTCTGAACCATAGTAGGTATACAGTCAGAATCTGCTAATTCGGGTTATGTTTTGTTTTAACAACAAACAAACTAATGTCACCTGCCCATATGGAAAGAGAAGGCCCACATTCAGAAACATGGAAAAGCTCAGAGAAATAGGAGACTTTGGCTGAAGAAGCCACGCTTGTCAAAACCTCCAAATCCCACCCACCTTGTCTTGTCACAGGCCCGAGTGGTAGCTAAGAGTATAAATGAGAACTAGGCCAGTGAAAGAGGGCAGGGATGAGACGCGACGGGGGCTCAGTAAGAGGCCTGTAAGAGCTCTCACTCCCCAAGGATTCACAGATGGGGCAGCGTGACCAGCGGCGCCCACGAGAGTCTGTGATCAGATGTGGGGTGGGCGGCTGCAGGAGGGCTCTCTCCTTTCTGACCCTCCTCCCATGGGCCTCATCTGGGGAAATGCCTTCTGAAGCAACAGAAACCCATCTACAACGAACTCTTCTCCTCCACTCCGCTCACAGGCCTCAGCATCCCTGAGGGGGAAGAAAAAGGAATCCCCTTTGGAGGCCACATTAAAGGTGGGGATTTTCCTTCGTTTGCAGTTGTAAGCCCAGTAGTCACTCTAGTCAATAAACAAACAAGTGAAAAGACTCAGTGAGGTGTAAAAATAGATTTGCACAGGGCAGACAACTGCGCATTCCATTTATTTACCTCTTCTAACAAACCGATACCTGGGGTGACATTTATTAATAAACGGCATTACCAGGTGCCTGCTATGTGACTCACAGAAATTAATTACCCAGCCCATGGTAAAACCATAACAAGCCTGCAGTGCTGTAACATTTGTGCTCATTGAAAATGAGATAAGTGCTGTGGGTACAATTTGCATTCAATGCAGTGTATTAATTACCTTCAGTTCTCTTCATGATAAATATACCTGACTGAATCGCTCTCCTAATTTACCGGGTAATAGAGTCATAAGTGGATTCCCTTAGGTAACCAAGGGAAGGCGCTGAGTTGTGGGCAAGATGGAGGCCCAACTCTTTTCCAGCTACTTCCCCGAGCTTAGCTCCTGTACTTCATTGCCTTGCATCATTCCTCGGAGTACAACGAACCTCTTATACTCACCAAAACTCCCAGCCTCAGGCCCTAATCCTTCCCCCTCCTCTTCCACCAGACAGGCTGACTATTCTAGAAACTCAGAGTGTGCTCAAAAACATGAAGTTAGAGGAGATATATTTCAATCCATTGAATAACTCTTCTGAACACTGAATGCCATCTCTGCAAAGAAGGGCCTTCTGCTCTTCATTGCCCCCATATTAATTCAGGATTTAAATGCATTTGGTTCTAAATGAACATAAATTGAAACTTGTACTTCAATAACCATCAGGAAAATACAGATTGAAAGAGACTGGGCAGTTGCAGCAGATTAAAGCTTGGGGACGATGGTCTGGAGAGATGGCTCAAATGGCCAACCCAAGATGAGATGTCCAGCAAAGCTGCGTAGTACCACCCAACAAGGAAAGCCTGCCTTTCGAGGTGGCAAGAGGGAAAATGCATGATCAGTGATTATGAACTGGAGCTCCCCGGCCTTCCAGTGCTGGCGCATCTGCAAAGCCATGCATTTTCCTCTTGCCTTCATGCACGGAGCAGCCTATGATGAAGGCGAGGAGACAGTTAATAATAATAATAGCAGTTACCATGAATTGAGGGCTTACCATGTGTCAGGACTTAACTTACATTATCTAAATTTAACTTACATTATCTAAATTAATGCTCTTTAAGAAGCCTTCCCTGTTTTCTCTGTCTAAAGAACCCCCTCTTACACCTGAAACTAACACAACACTGTAAATCAACTATACCCCAATAAAAATTTTAAAAACAAAAAAACAAAGAACCCCCTCTTACCCCTCCCCACACACAGTAACTTTTCAAGGCAGCGCCTTGCTTGCTTCCTGGAGGGCACTGTTCCAGCCTCTCATCACCTTGCCCGTTTACCTGCCTCCCCTCCCTAATTAGCATACAAGCTCTGGAAGGTAGAGTCCTAGCCTGTTCATCTTCACCCCTACCCTGTGACCAGCACACAGTAGGGTACTCAACAAATACGTATGGAATGAATGCAAACTTATAATACTCTCCTAAAGTAAGCAGACCGAAACTCAATTTATGACCCAGACCGAGCGATGCACAAAACATGTTCTCAAATTAACAACTTTATAAGGTCTCCCACCCCACCCAGAGCACTGAGAGTGGCCAGGAATCCCATGTGATAAGGGCCAGTGGCACACAGAAAGCCTACTGTGAAATCCCATCTACTGGCTAAGAGGAAACTCCAACCTGATTCTAAGCTTCCTCAGAGTCCAAGGTAAGAGGACAGCACAGTTTTAAGTACCCATAACACAAAACCAACCAGGAGCCCAAGGGAAGCACAACTATTTCTGATACTCACACTGGAGAGAAATTTCTCCTGAGGACAGAGAAGACATTGTTCAATGTCCAATCACAACCATGCAGTAAGGAGACTGCTGTCAGCCCACAGGCACTTCCGTGTGAATGAAAAAAGGACACACTTCTCCAGGCCAGCGTGACCAGGAGGGCACGTGGCTTGGCAAGAGGTGCCCGGCTGGATTTCAGCCCTCGTTCGCCCCCTTAGGCGGGAGGCCTTGTACAGAACATAACATGCCTAGGGCGGCCTTGCTGAGAACCTGCAGGTGACTGACTCCTCCTAAAGCATCTCATGTTAAAGCGCAACCTGGTAAAATCATCTCCATGGAGGCCCTTGGGATGCGGTCCTGGTCCTCTGGTAGATGTTACCACAACATCTAGGGTAACTCTGCTAGGTTATACCTCGTTATGAAAAATGACAGCAACCGCTGGGCTTCTTCTAAGAGAGGGGTGACATTTTACTTTAGCTAAATGAGCATAGTCTCCACTCTGGTAAAAAAACAAAAACAAAAACAAAAAAACCTGAACTCTTAATATGTCACTTCCTCCCTGTTATGGACTGAATGTCTGTGTTCCCCAAAAATTCAGATTTTGAAGCCCCAACCCCAATGTGACTGTATTTGGAGATAGAGCTGTCTTGGAGGCTATTAAGGTTAAATGAGATCCTAAGGGTGGGACCCTGATCTGATAGGATTCATGTCCTTATAAGAAAAAACTGATCTATCTATCTCCCCACCATGTGAGGACTTGGCAAGAAGGAGGCTGTCTACAAGCTAAGAGAAGAGGACTCAGAATGAAACCTACCTCACCAGCACCTTGATCTTAGACTGCCAGCCCCCTGAACTGTGAGGAATAAAAATTTATTTTCATTAAAGCCACCTAATCCGTGGTATTTTGTTATGGCAGCCTGAGCTAAGACATTGCCCTTAATATCAACGATATTTAACCCCCTGGAAAATGGGCATCTTTGTACAAAAGGAGGATGCATAGCTGGTCGCTGAAGCCTAGAACTAGGAAAAGAGAAGAAATACAAGCGGGCAAGAAATTATTTGTTCTCTGTTATATCCCCAGCAATTTCAATAGTTCCTGGCACATAACAGACACTCAGTAAGTATTTCTTAAATGATGAAAATTGTAAATGATTATAAGGTAGCAGATAATAATAGCAGCTACATTTACTGAGCAATGAGCTAAGCTATATGTCATATGTGTATACACTGGGCATTAAGCTAAACTCTTTACAAATCAGGAACAGAGCTTTAAGTACATCATCTAACTTAGTCCCTACCATAACTGTCTGAGGTAGGTGTCGTTATTCCCATTTTACAGATAAGAAAACTGAAGCTCATCTGCACAAGCTCACAGCGGTAGTAAGGGGTGAAGTCGGTTAAGATTTGAACACAAGTCCGTCTAACTTCAAAGCCCATGCTCTTAAACGCTGTACAAATCTGTAACAATCCAAAAGGTGGTATGGAAATCAGATACCTGTAAAATAAATCTTAACTGAAATACACCAGGAGTATTTACTATTTAAAGGGAGCTTGCAATCAATTCCAAGTTGTATATTTTAAAAAACTGACAATGCTTTTTATGAAAGAGCACTCTCATGTATTTAGTTGTGATAAATATACCAGCTTCATTGTAATCCACGACACACCCATGATTCCAAAGTCATTTTTGTTTGGCTCTGCAATATAATGCGTGACATTTCCGCCAGGAGACTGACCTTCCTAGATATTCCTCAGGCTAGTACCGAAATGGATCTGTACTCCCCAAAGCACACCAGTGGGAAAGAGGGAAAAGAAACAACTATCACAGGTTTGCCGAAAAGTCCACCTGATCAAACTTTTTTCCAGAAAGATGCATAATGAACTCACATGGTGCTGTAAGGGTCAAAAAGATGATTTTTTATTGTTGTTGGGAAATTATCATCATTATGTTCCTTTAAATATAAGCAGAGAATAAAGTTTTCCCCAGGCAGCTCACCATTCCATCACATCATTTAAAATCACTGTGAATGAAAGCACAGAATAGCATAAGGGCTCATTGACTTCATTGATTTTCCTGGTTGAATTACTGGGCTCAAATAGTAATTATGCACTGTACATTTTTAAGGTCTATCCTTGTCCCCATTTCAAATGCAGAAACACACCATACAGAGGTCAGGTGAGTGGACTGAGCCTGGGAGCAGGGGGGACTTGCAGACATTCTGTCCAACTCTTGACCGAATTTGAGTATCACTCAGAATTTAGTCTTTTAAAATGGCTCCCATTCTTCAGTGCCCGTTTCATGTTATACAAAAAAAAAAAAAAAATTACTCAACTGAATGCCATAATACTCTGCTTACATCACTGGGGCAATTCATGTGGCAGAAACAACAGTCAATGGGCCTATATTCCCCCACAGTATTGATAGTTTCCATTGCTGTTAATGAAGGAAACTTGGAGAGAAAAGAAAGTCCCTGTGGTCAAAAAAGCTAGTGAAAATAAGTTTCACTTAAGCAAGCGTCTTTATAGCAAGATTTCGCAGCTCTAATAGGCTAAGGGGCATCTTAAGTCCCCAGGTCAGGGACTCCTGATACCATGTACCTCTAATGTGTTTGATGATAGGACACGCTTTAACCAAGAACCTAAGGTTTCCTGTTCCATAGCCAAGGTTTTAGGAAACACTGTTTCAGGGAGTACATCAAATACACTAGGCTTTGAGAAGGTTACAATTTACTTGAGGGGTGTTATGAGTTGAATCATCTTGCCTAAAAAGAAATGTTGAAATCCAAACCCCTGTCATCTGCAAATGTGACATTATTTGGAAATAGGGTCTTTACAAATGTAATCAAGTTAAGAAGAGGTCGTTAGGGTGGGCCCCTAATTCAATATAAGTAGTGTCCTTATAAAAAAAAGAAGGTCATGTAAAAAGAGAGATACACAAGGAGAAGACACATGAAGACAGAGGCAGAGACTGGAATTATGCCACCAAAACTCTAGGAAGCCTGGAAGAGGCACGAAAGGATCCTCTTCTAGAGGCTTCAGAGGGATCATGGCCCTGCCAACTCCTTAGTTTCAGATTTCTAGCCTCCAGAATAAATTTCTGTTGTTTTAAGCCACTTGGTTAGTGTTACTTTGTTATGACAGCCTAGGAATCTAATACGGGAGGATGAGACACATGATTGCCAGCTACAAAATGGAGACTAAATAACAACAAGAGGGGAGGATGGAAGGAGGTGGTGTAGACGGGTGTCCAAAAAGGATTACAGATACAGCTTTGTCTATATTCAATATCTTGTAATAAACCATAATGGAAAAGAATTTGAAAAAGAATATATATAACAATCACTTTTCTGTACAGCAGAAATTAACACAACATTGTAAATCAACTATACTTCAATAAAATAAATTTTTTTAAAAAGGATTATAGATAACAAAGATGTAAGGCTTGAGAAGAAAAGAGCTCTCTGGTGGCTGGGGTGATTAAAGATGGCTTCCAGGAGAAGGTGGGAGAGGTGGGATCTGCATTATCAGAGGAGCTAACATACACACACACACACACACACACACACACACACACGCAAAGACACACACACCCCTTGATGGAGTCACTAGAATAAATTGAACCCCGCTTCTGAGAGATTTCTGCCCTGGACAGCTCTGTGGTCATCTCTCTGCCCTGAAGGCACCATGTAAAGCCTAGTAATCGCTCAAAGATTTTCCCAAATGAGTTTTAGAAAACACATGCAATTCCCATTTTTGTGAGTTTTGGACTTCTGGGTCAGCTTGCATATCATGAAAAGAACAGCTAAATAAGAACAGCTTATTATAAAAGCAATTAATAATTCTAGATCAAACCAGTTAACACAACCATCTCGTTTCAATAGGAAAACCCAGAATAAGAAAAATATCTCTGAAAATTTGGAGTAAAAAATCTCCATTGAATGAAATAGCAGCGAAGGTTTGCATGGGGGAAGGGAAAGAAATCACAAGAACCTTAACTTTTAGCATGAAATGCATCTGTTAAATAGACCTACTAATGGTGTTATTGTAGCTAAAAACAGTGACTTGAAAATGTTGTGTACATTATTACTGTCATTATCCACCAACTGTAAGAATGCTATGTTAAAACTAACTCAAAACACCTCGAGAAAGGTAATTGCTACTAATGGATCTGAAGTGTGCAAAATTGGACTTCATTACCTTGTCCTCACATTGTGGGGCTGGGGAAGCTGCTCGAGATGGTGGTTGGTAGGCTCACTCGTCTTTCCATCAGGACGGAGGTTTGAGGAGAGGGCCGGGCTCGCTTTCGTTCTGTAGTGCAGGGAAATTCCACACTGCAGAGTGTTACCGGCAAGTGTTTACCAGGCAAAGCCAAGGGAAGGAGACGGAGTTTTAGCAACACGCTCCAAACTCTGCCAAGCTGATTTTGTGGTGGAGGAAGGGACTGGAAATACCACAGAACCTTCCTATGCTGAAGATCTTCCAGTTGCCAATTTGTCAGATCAGTTGCCACCAAAATGAGTTGACCCTGAAATTTCGTAGAATGACTCAGGATCCAGGGTTATACAAGCCAAATGGTCACCTCGAGTCATCTGCTCCCAGACACCCATGCCCCTCAGAGGAGAGCGACCCAGCTCCTCGTCTGCTCTGGGGTGATGCCGCCCCAGCTGTCTCGGTGCATCACACACTTCTTCCTGACACTTGGCCTAACTTCCTTCAGCTGTAATAACCGCTCTTACTCTGAGCTCAGTTCCCCACCTCCTCACCTCACATATCCCCTAAATTTCCCTTATCCCATGCTAATTGATAACTAAAAAAAAAAAAATCAGTCCTTAAATGTTTCCCAAACTTTCAAAACGAATGTCCCCAAACAGTACATGCGTCTTAACACAAAAGCTTCCCTCTTCTGCCCAACTCTCCACCACCAACCCCATACCCACCAAAAACAAAACAAAGAAAGAAAAGAAAAAAATCCAAGGAAGCTGATTTCGAGCAGGAATTTCAACCTCTTTTCTCACTACAAGTTTGACAACTTAGGGGAAATTTCCCTTCTTTTTTGTGGCCAAAATAAAGGAGAACAAGGAGGGCCAAATGACAAGAAACTGCATAGGTAATCTCTGACCTAAAGAGCTGCCGAAATTCTAAATTAAAAAAAAATTTTTTTTAAGTCCTACTTTGGGATTAACACATACACACTATGATATATAAAACAGATAAACAAGGACCTACGAAATAGCACTGGGAACTATACTCAATATCTTGTAATAACCTATAATGGAAAAGAATCTGAAAAAGAATATGTATATATAATATATATATATAACTGAATCCCTTTGCTGTACACTTGAAACTAACGCAACATTGTAAATTAACTCTACTTCAATTTTAAAAAAAGTTCTTCATCTATCTAATTTCGTCCCAGCCCCAATGGCTCTGGGTGAGCAGGACCCCAAGCGCCCTTGCTAGTCTGTGATATTGAAGCTCTGAGGGACTTTGCCCCCATCTCTTCACCAAAAGACTGAGAAGCAGAGACCCAAATGGTCTTCTGGTTCCCAGGGGGTGAGGCTTCACACTGGCAAGAGCACGGGGTGGAGGGGGTGACCGCGGAGGACAGATAAATGCACCACAAGATGAAATGCTGCTGGGGGAAGAAACCTGGCAAACTTTTAAAACAATTGTCTTATATGTAACCCCAACATAGATAATATAACTTATTTCATCGTTCATGTTATTTATTTCTTTGTTTATTCAAGAATTACTTATTTAGCATCTCCTAGCAGCGTTACTGTTCTAACAGTACCTACAAACAAAGAAGACACAGGTGCCTGGTGCATAGATTAAAAGCACACAATGAGGGACTTCCCTGGCAGTCCAGTGGTTAAGACTCCGTGCTCCCAATGCAGGGGGCACGGGTTCGATCCCTGGTAGGGGAACTAAGATCCCGCATGCTGCACAACAAGGCAAAAAATAAATAAGAATCAAAACACCTTTAAAAAAACATACGATGAATACAGAACTTATATTCTGATATGGGAAGGCAGATAATAAACATATCTATATGTCAGGGTTTGATCATTTTTCGAATGAAGAAAAATTTAGTAGTTAAGGATAACGAGGTGGGAATTCCCTGGTGGTCCAGTGGTTAGGAATCTGTGCTTTCACCACCGAGGGCGCGGGTTTGATACCTAGTCGGGGGACTAAGATCCCGGGAGACGTTCGGCACGGCCAAAAAAAAAAAAAAGAGGATGACAAGGTGAAGTGCTCTTTTAAAATGGGTGTTCAGGACATGCAAAAAGCACTAAAAGAAAGTGAGGTATCTGGGGGAACAGCCTTCTGGGCAGAGGGAGAGAAGTGCAAACGCCTTGAGAAGACCAAAGAGGCCAGGGGAGTGGAGCACAGTCCAGGAGGCGGAGAGTAAGATAGATGACATCAGAAAGCAATACCTCAGGGAGGACATGGGATTTTATTCTGAGGGAGATTAGAAGCTGCTGGAAGGTTTGGCCTGAGGAGGGATGAGGTCTGAGCTGTTTTATTAAAAGGATCACAATGGTTGCTGTGTGGAGAGTAGACATCCCAGGAACAAGGATGACAGTGGGAGGCCACGGCAGCAATCCAGGGGAGAGACTCGGGGGGAGAGAAGTGGTCAGATTCCAGGTGTGTTTTGAACAAGAGGCCAACAGGAACTGCTCGTGGATGGGAGGAAGGGGAAGAGAAGGAACCAAACACGACTGGCTGGAGTGACTAGAAGAACCGGCGAAGTCGGCAGACCAGCAGTTCAGTCCTGCTACACCACCAACAGTGTGACCTTGTACAACCTCTCTGGGTCTTCATGTCAAAAGTGAGATGGTTGGAATAAAATTTTCTAAACTGCTTGTGGACTCTGACATTTTTCACTTCATTTTTGGCATGAAGTAAGAGCATAAAGCAGATCATTTTTTTAAATTAAATTTATTTATTTATTTACTTATTTTCGGCTGTGTTGGGTCTTCGTTGCTGCGCGCGGGCTTTCTCTAGTTGCGGCGAGCGGGGGCTACTCTTCTTTGTGGTGCGCGGGCTTCTCATTGCGGCAGCTTCTCTTGTTGTGGAGCATGGGCTCTAGGCGCACGGGCTTCAGTGGTGGTGGCACGCGGGCTTAGTTGCTCTGAGGCACGTGGATCTTCCCGGACAGGGATCGAACCCGTGTCCCCTGCATTGGCAGGCAGACTCTTAACCACTGCTCCACCAGGGAAGTCCCCAGATCATTTTTTAAATACTCAGGTATTACATCTGTGTTATTATGGTTCAAATAATTCTCTTTCAAACACCCATATTGTCATCATCCCTTTCAATTGCCTCTTCTTCCATTTTTAATTAAACCAGCTCTGGCAGATCCCCAGCTGTCAAAGCCTTCGCTCCGGATTGTTACCAACAACTTTATGAAAACTTGGATCTTCTGCAAGATTTGCGCATTTACTTTGCAATCTATTTATATTTTATTTGCATTAGGGTTGTCAAATGTTTCCAATACCCTGAAATTAGCTGAGACGTACTGAGAGCCGAAAATGTTAAAGATATTGACCCAATGGGCAGGGTTAAAACTCCGGTGTTAAACAGGGAGGGTTGTTTGAGTGGAGGCTGATTTCGTAAGTGGTCACATTATTACTGAGAATTTCCTTGTTAGAATGGCTTTTCCTCCGTATGCAACGGGGGACTCAGATAATGAACACTCAGAGAACAAAAGGATCCTTACTCCAATAAACAGCTTTAAAAAGTTTCCCATAATGGGTCTGAGATGTCTTTTAGCAGATAGGCATGATGTTTTAACATCTAGTTCCAAATCTGCGTGTGTGTGTGTGTGTGTGTGTGTGTGTGTGTGTGTGTGTGTAATTATGAGTACGAAATATTCTGTGGGTCCCAACAGAGAAAATATTTTGGAAAATCGGTCCCTAGACTTATCATATTTATCATATAGACAGAGATAATAAGGATGAAGAAAAATGTAAAAGCACATTTCCTATTTTTCTTTGGAAATAAATTCATTTTTCTTTTTAATTCTTGGCAAGAGCCCACTGTCATTATACAGCCCTTTACTACTCAAGATTGGCACAGTACTTGACTTGCTGCCCACTGTACCATGAGAAGTTCCCAAGCAAGTCCTGTGCTCTCTGAAATGAGAGAGCTTGGGGGAGCCAGGAGAGTCAGGCTGACGAGAAGAACAAAGGGAGATGGGAAACCGGTAAATCGACCAGGTAGGTCCTGCTAGGACTCCCCTTGTCCTGTTTACCATTTCACTTGAGTTTCATGGTGCAGATTCTATGGGGAACCCATCCCAGAGTCCCAGCCAAGGAGGAGCCCCTTTGGAGATCCTGCAGGTCTTCACACCACTTCTCCTGAAGCAGTTGACAAGGAAAGGTGGCTTTCCTCCTGCTCCATCCTAGGTGGACTAAAAAACAAAAAACTTAGAGGAACCAGAGGAGAGACATTCATATCATTCCCATTTGCTAGTTTCAGCTTTTTAAGACAAGAGAAAATTCTGTGTAAGACAATAGACTCTGGGACCTAATAAGAATAAGCAAAGTTTCACAAAGCAGCCAGAGGAATGAACCAGGGAAAGAGAAACATAAAAGGAGATGGTGCTCCATTAACACCTTTAGTTTCCTTGAAAACACATGTCACAGGGATGAAGCATATAGTTAGTTCTGCAGGACTCATGATGATCAGGGGAAAGCACTTCAAAACCTACATCCTTCTTATGGGAGTGCATGTGAGAGCGAGCCGATTAGCAATTACCTCTATTGCTTGAATTAATCTGGCACTAACTGAACAGTCACATTAGCTCAGAGATGGAAATATGAAGACAATAATGTGCCTCCACTTCCCTGACCCACCAGACACACACACACACACACACACACACACACACATGCATGCACGCACGCATGCAGGCATCCCGTGACAGACACCGCTAAACGATATCGATAGTTCCATGTGAGCTGCGGCATCAGCACTTGGTAGAGTGCCTACTGTAGTAAGTGTTTTGCAAATATCTGTTGAACGAATGAATCACTGCACTCTTCCTCCCTGAGCCTAGATGCTGCCTTAGAGCCCTGCTCAACAAAGCAATTGAATTCTAAGAAGTTTACTACCAATCAAATAGCCATGGCACACAAATTTAAACCTGCCTCTGGTCCCTATACAAAAAGTTAAATCATAACACTCTCCCTTTAAGTGATGCGATTTGTAAAGAAAGTTTAGGTAGATTCCTGGGTTACTTTGAGCTCCATCATGACATCCAGGTTAACTTGATGTTGTTGTCTTCACCGTGAGGCATACAGCTTCACATATTTGTAAACAACAAATTCAGTTTAAACATAAAGCCTAAATAATGGATGCTCCCATAAGTCACTATTTATCGGTGTTGCTTGCACATATTTAATAATGATGTTTTTCTCTAATTACTGTGTTTGGACTATACTTTAAGATCTCTACTTTTGGTAATTCAGGTAGACATCATAATGCTCAACAATATTTCCAGTTCTCTCTCCTTCCTGAACATACAATCACATTTTCCTGACCCCAGGCAATCAGGTGAGGTCATGTGCTTAGTTTTGACCCAAAGGCTATAACTGTGTGTCACTTCCAGGTTGAAGCACTTAAGAGATGCTGCTCGATTTTCCGCACACTCATCACCTCACCTGCCATGGTCATCCTGAAATCATGTCTTAAGATCAAGGTGCCATAAAATCCAGGCAGACTGGATTGTTGAGTCGTACCCCATTGGATGACAGCTACCTGAGTGAGAAATAAACCTGATTATGTAAAGGCACTAAGATTTTGCTGCTATTGGTTACTATAGCATTACCTAGCTTACCGTAACACAGTAAAGATGAGGTCAGTTGTGATGGAATACCTGTCCCCTGATCTCAGTCCAGTGCAACTTAAGAGCGGCAACCAGGTTCTCAAAAGTTACAGGGTCAAAACAGTTGATGAAAGAGCAAAGCAGAAAAGAGGTGAAGACAGAGAGGGTAGGGGAAGGAAGGAGGAGACGGCAGGGGCAAAGGAAGATGACCAGAGGAATCCATTACCAGGAAATTTGTGATAATGCATTTGGCTAGTGGGATTTGTCCTTACCGAAGACACCAGAAACACTGATGCCAGCTAAGTGAAGCCCCAGCTGTCGCTCCTAACTCTTCTCCACTCCTCTACCCTCTGTTCCGACACCTCCCTCAAGCTCAGCCATGGGCGCGGTCTCCCTTCCGCTGAGTTAAAATGAGCTAAGCAGAACACTCAACTGATTGAAGTCGGGGTTGACTCTGCACTTTTCAAACAACTAGTTTCATAAAGCCAGAGCGAAGTCAAACTTTACTCCAGATACTGGTTTGGCAAGTATATTGTAAAGAGTCAAGCTTATATATGTCCATGCCACTCTCTCACTTTGTCACAGCTTACCCTTCCCCCTTCCCATATCCTCAAGTCCATTCTCTGGTAAGGTCTGTGTCTTTATTCTCATCGTGCCCCTAGGTTCTTCATGACGGTTTTTTTTTTTTTTTTTTCCTTAGGTTCCATATATATGTGTTAGCATACGGTATTTGTTTTTCTCTTTCTGACTTACTTCACTCTGTATGACAGACCCTAATAAACGTAAAATAGATAGCTAGTGGGAAGCAGCCGCATAGCACAGGGAGATCAGCTCGGTGCTTTGTGCCCACCTAGAGGGGTGGGATAGGGAGGGTGGGAGGGAGGGAGACGCAAGAGGGAAGAGATATGGGAACATATGTATATGTATAACTGATTCACTTTGTTATAAAGCAGAAACTAACACACGATTGTAAAGCAATTATACTCCAATAAAGATGTTAAAAAAAAAAAAAAGAGTCAAGCTTAAATCCCAACTTGATCCAGTGATAAAGATTTTGCATGATTTCAGCTGTTTCCCAAAGACAGGTTCCAGGAAAAAAGACTGTGGCTTTACAGTATTAGTAACAGCAAAAATGGGAAATAGTCTAAGTGATCAGCTAAAGAGAAATTCATTAAAAAACAAACACCAACAGCAACAAAAACAGGAGACACCCATGAAATAGAATGTTATGCGTAAAGCAAAATGGTGTTTTCAAAGAATGTCTCAAAGGATGTGGAAATAACTTACAATATAATGTTAGGTGAACAAAAAGATGCAAAATTTTCTAAACAGAATCATCTCAATTTTACATAACAACACATGACGTGCATCAAAAGACTAGAAGGAAATATATTAAAAATGTTACCAGTGACTACCTCTGAGTGATGGGTTATGGTGATCTTTATTTCTTCTTCAAAAGTGTCAAAATTTTTTCAAGTTCTCATTAATGAATATATACGATTTTAAATCAGAGGAAAACTTTTATTTTAAACAAACTGAACTTGTATCAGGGCTTCAGTGATTTTATTATTCCAGGGTATGTTCTGGGGTGAGGAAAGCTTTGGCTCAACCCTCTATACCGCCTAAATGCAATCCTAGACAACAGTCATAAATGTGCAATATGATGGCTCTGTTGAAAGGGTGTTTTATTTTCATATTTTTCAGTTGATATATTATTTAATTAAATAAAATACGATTATAACACTGTTCAGAGCCTTGTTAAATTATTTATAAAAATCTTTTGGTAATATAAGGCTATTATATTATTAGCTCATTTGAAATCCAGGGATTCTTAAGATAATTCAGCATGGCTGGGAGGAAGGTGCTGGATACTCCAGGCCCCTGGCACATCCTACACTGGACTTTGTCGGGAGAAACACAGCCCTGTTTGGAAAAGAGCCCTACCCAACCCCCACACTGCAGTCCTAGGGCTGCCCCTGCACCGCAGGCCAGGGTGCAGGTATCCAAGTAGGCATGAAATCTGCTCTAATGCCCAAGACTCCGCAGAGCTGGAAGGAGTCTAGGATGGTATCAAGTTTCCAGGGTTGCTTTAGGGGTGGGGGGAATCTCAAAGGTCAGTTTCGGTCTGGAAAATCTTGAGATGAATCGTGAAGGGAATACTAGAAGTTGCTCCTGGGGCTTCCAAATAGGTTCAGGCTCCCAGGCACAAAGCAAGGACTTCTTTATCTTCTCCTCTCCCTCCCATCCTGGAGCTGACTGGGAGCTCATAAAATGGAGGGCCCTCTGCTCATGCTGCAGCCTGGCTTGCTGAGGACCAGCCAATCAGCTAGTTCTTACTGGGCAGCCAGCACAGGCCAAGTACTGGCAGGGCACTGCCCAACATTTGAGGTAAACAAAGCAGAAAAGGCATATAATCTAGTGCTTCTCAAACTTTCTAAGTGTGCATGCACATCACCAGGGGGTCTTGTTAAAAGTACAAATTCTGTCCCAATAGATCTGGGGTAGGGCCTGAGAGTCCAATAAGCTTCCAGGTGAGGTCGATACTTCTAGCACTCGGACAATATTTTAAGTACCAAAGGTCTAGTGGGAGGGAGAAAAAGTCCAGTGGGCAAAACATATACAAAAAAATAAGCTACTAATATTGAATACCTAGAGTGTGCCAAGCAGTAGGAGAGCATATTACATGAGTTCTATCCGTGAGTTTCTCCCAGCCTGGATCTTAGTAACAGGTGTCTGGAGGGACAATGAAGCCACTGGGACAGATAGGAGGTGCCTATGGTCAAACCTGTGCCCACGTGTGGATGGGCCACAGTTAGAGCAACTGGCATGTTAATCTTCCACCAAACCTCAACCCTACCGTTGGGCCCTCACTATGAAGATATGATCCAGTAACCTCAGGATCTGAGGCTTAGTCCATAAGGAAACCACAACAGGAATATAAGTATTACAAATGGGTCTTTAGATCACTTCTTAGGTCCTTTCCAATCCTAGGAACCTATGAACATAATAGATGTAGCAACCTATAAATAGCCATTAGCCAACTTCTGGCCAAGCAGAAACATGGTAAAAGCATACATGGGCAAAGCATGTTATTCCTAAGCAAGGTTTATAATGAAATTAAACATCTTTCATGTTAGAGACTTTTTTCTGATGTCCATTCACGTTGAGAGTGAAGGGCTCAGAAGTTGATTGGAAGCTCTGTGTGGGAGGACAGGCTTATCTACTGGGTGAATCTCAGGCCCTACGCCAGATCTACTGAAACAGAATTGGCATTTTTAACAAATCCCCAGGTGATGTGCATACACAAAAGTTTGAGAAGCATTGAACTACATGCTTTATCTGACCTGTTTGCCACTGCATACCCAGGGCCATGACAGTGCTTGGCATCTACTAGCTGCCCAGTAAGTATTTCTTGATTGGCCATTATATGGACTGTAATTTATAATGAAATTATATGCTAATTTTTAATTTTAAAAGCAGCACAACTGTTGAACTCAACACCTAGAAGTTCTAAGGCACCAAAGGGCCTGACATTCTTTCTGGTGGCACTGTCATATTAGCAGGACATCGGAGCTTTGCTACCTTAAAGCTATCTCTGCTTCCTACTAAAACCCTGCTAAAATAATAAGCAAAGGAACATACAAAGGACAAAGAAAACAGGAGAGGAGAAGGCAGCATACAACAGATGTTTCCAAATATTTGGGGAATGGAAGGTGGGTGCATGAGTGATAACTGGCTCAGCAGAGTGGAAAACTATGAAATCTAAGAACCATAGAGAGGATGCCCTGAAATGGGGTTGCTTCACAGTAGAGGCCCAGAGAGGCTCTGGGACCTTCCTCAGGAGGCAGGGTGAGGGTGGAGCTGGAAGGGGAGGATTGGCTGCTCTCTAGCCCTACCTGTGGCAGCCTGGAAACCACTCTTCCACAACCCAGCGAGCCCTGGGAGATTTATTCTTCGTATAATTAGATCAGAGCGGCTCTGGTGAAGACACCAGTCACTACAGAGGGATGAGGTGAGATGCTTTACTGAAACAATAGCATTAGGTAAACATTGACACCATCCCTGCCACCTCCGCTGCCTCCACCGCTGACAGCCAGGCTTATATGCCCTAAGGACACTGATTCTTCTCTGAAGAATCTGACCTAAGAGAGACGACCAAAGATGCTGACCTGTGATGCATCCCCAGTAGGATGACCTGCCCCCATCAATCACCCTTCCGTGTACCGACAGATAAGACTTGCCCAACACACAGAGCTTGCACCAACCTCTAAGAGTTTCAGTTTTAGTAAACAGGTGTTAGAGGAAAGTCTTCACCACAAAAACAGAAAATAAATCAAGGGAAACTTGGAGCAGATGGCCGCAATATTTCCGTTCCCACATTTTCCTTAATACTTTGCTCCTTCTTCCATTGAGAGGTGGAGTTTATGTTCTCTTCCCTTGAATCTGGGTGGCACTCCAACTAACAGAGTCACACTGTTCAGTACGGGAGCTGGTGGCCAGCACGCCCATGTGGCTATCGAGCATTTGAATTGTGGCTATTGCAACTGAAGAACTGGAATAATCATTTTATTCAATTCTAAATCATTTAAATTAAAAAATTGAAGTAGTATAAAATATTATGCCAGTAACTTGATTGTCTGGATAAGACTGTATTTCCCATTAACTATTGAAAATTTTGCATCTGAAAAAAATTTAGCATTTGAATTGAGATGTGCTATAAGTATAAAATCTAAACTGGATTTTGAAGACAGTTTGAAAAAAAAAGAATAAAATATCTCATTAATAGTTTTATATTGATTACATATTACAATGATATTTTGAATATATTAAATACAATATTAGTAAAATTAATTTCACCTATTTCTTTTTACTTTTTTTTTAAACACATGATTATATTTTAATACACAACCAACATATCTTTTTACTTTTTTAATGTGGGTACTAGAAAGGTTAGGATTACTACACCTGTGGCTCACAATTATATCTCAGTTGGAAAGCACTGCAATAGAGTAAAGAGGAATGACTCTATGTGAGTTCTGAGGCTAGGTAATAAAAAGGATCCGGCTTCCACCCAACTCTCATGCTCTCGGGACATGCACCCTAGAAGCCCTGAATCATCACATAAAAGTCTGCTGTCCTTGAAGCTGCCATCCTGGAAGGAACATATGTTGCTAGAGAGAGATGCCCCAGGTGTTTGAATCTTCCCGACCCAGACACCAGACATGCAAGTGAGCGAGCCTTCAGACACTTCCAGCCTAGGTGAAGCTGAATGGACCAAAGATGAGCTGCACCTGCTGAGTTCTGCTCAGTTGAAGGTTCATGAGCAAAATAAATGTTATTATAAGCCACTAATATTGGGGGGGGGGGGGGGATTTGTGACATAGCACTAGATAACCAGAACAGAGGGAATCGTGCTAGAAATACGAAAAACAAAAAAACTAAAACTACAATTCCTCTCTCCTTACAGAGATAAATATATATAAATATATCATTAATAAAAATAAGAATAGGATGTTATCAAATAGGTGTATCCAAAGAATAAGATTCTTGAAAATTAAAAAGATCACTGCTGAAGGAAAACTCAATAGAAAAACTTGAGATTAAGCTGAAGAAATGTCCAAAAACAGAATAAGAAGAAAATAGAAAAGAAAAAAAGGTTTGATCATGCAAAAAAGCCCAAACCTAGCTAATAGGAATTCTTGAAAGAACAGAAAACAGAAGAAATATACAATAAATAGTCTCTAGGCTAAAGGACCTGAGTTTCCAGACTGAAAGGTCTACTGAGGGCTCATCATTGGGAAACTGAGAAAAAGCCACATGACTGGGAAATTCAGGAGGAACTGAGAAAAGATCCTAAAAGCTTTCAAAGAGGGAAAAAGAGTTGCCTAATTCTTGCCTCTCTTAGCAGCTCTCCCTGAAATCTTTCATGTCAAAATTGAGTGGCCAAAAATCCAATTCTATAAAATAACGCTATTCTGATCTCAGACTATTAAGTATCTCAACTTCCAGGACTACTCTGATCTCCCTGTAAAGATATCACAAATGCCTTATCTACCTTCTGTGTTGGTGTTCTTAAACCTAAGGTGTACCTCTTGGAAATAACCTTATCAGGTACCATTAAATACAAATACTGCAGTGAAATTCCAAGGAATTACCCCCACTGGATTCATGATTCCCAAGATATCATACACCCACATCCTGGGCTTCCATACTGACAGGAAATCTAAAACTGAAACTCCCTCAAGATTCTTCTGAAGCAAATGGCATCACAAAGGAGACACTTTTCCCAAGAATCCCAGATCAGGCGGCAGATGGCTAGACACGAACAGCTTTGACCCACGACCTCCTGATCAAGATCCAGACACAGGGACCCACTGAATGCCATACCCTTGTTTGTCTCTTTCTTTCCTCATTCTTTCCATAACTATCTATTCCCTTCTCTGTTTGTTTAAAACTTTGTTAAAAGGAGATTCTTAAAATTACTTCCCCTAATGTTACAGTATTCTGGATGCCAGAGGTTAAACCTTGGTAAATCAAGAGGATGAATGAAGTATTGGGAAAATTTACTGATATCAAACCTCCCTTCTCCTTGGTCTGGGAATGTAAGTGTCCTTCTGGCTAATCTGAGGATGGGGCAGGATCTGGACTAATAAGCATTATCCAAGGCCGTTTGACAACTCTTTTAATCCATGTTGTCTCCACAATCATTCACTATGTTCTCTTCAGAATCTTAGAGGCTTCTAGTCAGCCACTTGCTCAAAAAAAAAAAAAAAAGGGATTGAAATTCAACTACAAAGGCAAAACAAAAGTCACAAGAAACCCGATAGCAGTCCTCACCAATGGGTCTGAGACTGCAGTTGACAGGAGTTAGGTAATTTGAGGGAGTGAACAAGTCAGAATCTGATCAGATGATAAGAATTGGTCTCCCTGTTGACCAAGAAGGGGAACTCTAAGAGACTCCAAGTGACTAAAAATTTCCTGCTGTGGCCCTTATATGACGTGACTCCTGCAGCTGTTGTTCCCCCATTCTTGATAAAACCCAAATCAAGATCGATTCCACTTCATTCCTCTAATTCTTCCCATCTTACTGATGCTCTGGTCAATTTTATTCTATACCTGCTGACAATGGTTTTACTGTTTGACAACTTTGTGTCCATTCTGAACAAAGAATGCAAGGGGATAATGAACAACTGAAAACTATTGTTGTGTTAGGGTAGTGAGACTATTAAGACTTGTTTCCTATTTTCCAAATTTTCTCTAAGGTAGTTACATCATCTTCACAGTAATTATATCTCCTAATGAAAAAGGGAAGGGATGCATTACTCAGTTCCTACACAGTTATAACCACTCCAAGAAAAGATTTCCAAGAACATCTTAAGAATTTGATGTTTTCCACATAGTTACTCAAGGTAAGTCTTGAGTCACCTGGAATATTGGTTTCTCTAAACTTTTTCTTTACTTAAAGAATAGGGTGGGAGGGAGATGCAAGAGGGAGGAGAGATATGGGGATATGTGTATATGTATAGCTGATTCACTTGTTATAAAGCAGAAACTAACACACCATTGTAAAGCAATTACACTCCAATAAAGATGTTAAAAAAAGTAGCCTATTTCTCCAGCAGAAACATGAATATTTGGTTTAGAAATGACCAACGAAAGCTTTGATTTCCTGCCACCTACTCTTCTCCAAAATGCCAAATTAGTGGCATCTGATCCTAACAAAGTGAGGCATCCACATCTAAAACTGTCTTTATAATGGGGGTAGGGAGAGAGGGGGAAAAAGCAGGGGTAATTTTTTCCCAATATGTTTGTCATTATTATAGGTTATATATACAGAAGGAAAGTTAATTAAGCTTTAAAAAAAAATCCATCACACATCAATGGCCGCATTTTAATGAGTACAAAAAGTTGAGGTGTTTACTACCAATTAAAGTGGTTTTTAAATAAGCATTAATTAACACAGAAATTCAGAAGAAAGTTATACCTTGTCAAAGAAAGGCCAGTGCAGGCTATGCCCACTTCTGCTCCCATTCATATTCAGATAGTAATTACTACCAACCCTATATTTTCCATAATAATGAGGAGATGCTGTCATGTCTATCAAACAACAACACACACACAAAAGTGGTAGAATTAGAAATTCTCAACCTGAAGTAAACTTTTCAAATTTTTTCCTTCTGGGTTTTTCCCTCATCCGTGTCGGAGTTATTCAAAGAGGAGGTTGGCCTGATTTTAATGGTGAGTTTCTCTTTCTTTTTCCCCCTTTTGTAGGGAGCACTGTGTAAGGAGTACTCACTGGTCAAGTCTACATCAGCAAATCAGAACAATTACCCAATCATGATTTAAGAGGGCCTGCGGTTCTTCCTTTGTTTCTTAATAATTATGTTAATGTGCATAACACTACTCCCTCTATCCCATTTCCTTTTAGAAAATATTGTCTATCATAAGGTGGTAAGGAAGAGAAGGACATAAAATCTTTAAAACCCACAACCTAACTAGCACACAGTCTGATGGATGGTCTCATCCTTAAGTGGAAAGTAATGGGGAGTATGCTGGAGTTTGGGGCAGCACCTAGGAAGATGTCATGGGGGTGGTCACAGGAAAGGGGTCCTCAAGCACCTCGAGACAACACGTTCCAGAGATTGAGCCTCAACCTCACAAATCACATTTTCTTACTGATGACCTTATTCTTACCAAATTCACATACAATTAGCCAATAAATCAGTATATTAATTTACTAATCTTTAATGGAAGAGTTCAGAAATTCCCTCTTTAGAGCTTGGAATTAATTCTCATGCTTCCTCTCCAGGTGATCCCCCTCCCAATATGGATGTGTTTATTAGGAAAGGAAGCTGAGTTATCAATCAGAAGGCCCCTTGGTGAACTCGAAATTGGAACAGGAAAGCAGAATGCTGTGGGAGGGTTCTGCTCAATGGAATTTCCCCTCTGCACAACAGGGAACCTCTTCCTTGTGGTCAAAACACTCTAATCCTTTGCATGCAGTGCCTCTGCCTTATGCAGTGCAAATGTGCCAACTTGGTCTCTCTGGACTCCAATTTTCGGTGAAGATTCCTCCCCTGTCTCACTGGTACATATTTTGCTTTATCTAACAGTAAAGTTCCCCCCTTTGTGGTAATTTAATTAGTCAAATTCTCACCATGTGAGAAGCTCCTCACAGCCACAGTCTTTAATGATCCAAGGATAGAACACCAAACAAGAAAGATCAATTCCAGGAGTTTGCATTGGACATGTTTTCAATCAAGTTAGCTAAGTTGCTGTAGAGTCGATTCTTGAAGCTAAAGGGTGAGAGGCAGTGGAAGAGACTTCATCATCTCCCAGAGAGGGGTGGTTTCTCCCCAGTGTGCAAAAAGGTGACAGGATGCTTCCACAAGTTCGCACAAAGAAGTGGGAGGGAATCTACCAGTCTTCTTGAGTCTTGAATTATGCATGAATAAAGAGATGGATGAAGAGATGGTTTGATTATGTGGCCTTTTAGTTGCCAGAGTATATTTTCAGTGCATCCCCGGGAGGCTGTGGTAGCTTCAGAATTTCTATTTATAAGACAGGTTTAGGGAGCAATCCAGTTGGAAGGGGCTTAGAGAACTTGTCTGGAAGCCACATTTGCAAAGCAGACATGCCATTTTTACCTAGATTGAACATTTCTTGGAGTGGCCTAGGGGTGCTGATGAACACTGAGGGAGGAAATGAGGACTCTGCCCGTTGCTATGGGATTACTGAGGGTGGGAGCCAGGTCTAATTTATCCTTGTTTTTTTTTTTTTTTTTGGCTGCACTGCGTCTTCGGTTGCTGTGTGCAGGCTTTCTCTAGTTGCGGCGAGCGGGTGCTACTCTTCGTGTGGTACGTGGGCTTCTCATCCTGGTGGCTTCTCTTGTTGCAGAGCATGGGCTCTAGGCGCGGGGGCTTCAGTAGTTGTAGCACATGGGCTCAGTATTTGTGACACTTGGGCTCTAGAGCACAGGCTCAGTAGTGGTGGCGCACGGGCTTAGATGCCCTGCGGCATATGGGATCTTCCTGGACCAGGGCTCGAACCCATGTCCCCTGCATTGGCAGGCAGATTCTTAACCACTGTGCCACCAGGGAAGCCCCTAATTTATCTTTGAATCATGTAAATGCCTAGCAGGATGAATAGTATAAGACAAGTGTTCAAAATTTTTATTAAATGAATGATGAGTGAGTTTTTAGTTCCATGTTAAAGTTGGTAAGTTCATGCCTGGGTTTGATTCCCTTATAAGCCCACTGGCTTCCCTCCTGTTTCATGACTAGTGACTGCGTTCTTAATTTGTACCAACCAACTGGTATACCTTCCCTCATCACAACCAGGCCCAGGAAGAGGCTGATAATGGACCAGCAAAAAGCTACAAAGAAAAACCTAAGAAACCCAGGAATTTAGTTGGAAAGAGAACAGGCTGAATTGACACAGGAGAGAAGGAGTGGCTGGTAATCAGCGTGGAGTAGGAAGCATACTGTGGCCCACAGCTCACTGACGAGCCACAGAGCACAAATATCCTGCCATTCAAGTTGTAGGCACTCTCCATCATACGTTTTTAAAAATATATATAGCTATTCACTGTTGACACTCACCTCCATCTTACCTGATCCATTTGTACAGGAATAAACAGGCTTTGAAGAACAGTTAAGTACCAGTGTGCTTCTCAGGAGAGAATAGTAAAATGCTGGCAACCCCTCAAATTCCAGAAGTATGAAAATCTCCTACCAGGGCTGCCACTTTGGCCTTTACTTTTCTCTCATTCCTTTCACTGCTGTTGCTTTTATAGGAAAATACTCATTTAGGGCACTGTTTAAACATGCAGTCAACTGTACTTCTTTTTGGAAAAGTGTGCAATTCCCCCCCATAGCACAGAGTTGGGTAACATGCCTCCTTGGTCAAGTCTGGCAAAAGGAAGTGTCTCTTTTTCTGAAATTCCTCAGTTATGTTACCTTTATCTGGCCTTATTAAAATGGAAAGAACTTCTCCTATGTGTGTCCCATTCTTCTATTTATCAGACTAGGGATAGATTGTGCCTTTCCACTTAATTTGGACAATGAACTGAGTTTCATTTTTATTTATGGGCTTCATAAATCCGTCTCACTTGCTGCTTTTCATGCCCCAGTTCCACGCTGTTGTGCTGGGATTTCCCACCCTGCCAGGCAATTAAACCAAAAACTCGGGGAAAAGAAATTTCTTTACAAAACTCTTTTAAATCCAAAATACATATAATCATCTCCATTTCAGGTCCGATTTATTTAATGGACAGGGCCTTTAAGTCTTTTTTTTTTTTTTGGAGCATCCAACTCTCCAGGTTAATTCTTTCGCTGTCATAGCCAACCCCTCATTTGAGTTCTAAAGGTTAGTTCAAAATTCCAGGATGGAAAGCATGCTTAATTTTAAACCCTCTGTCTCCAGACCGGGTGTCAGGCTTGTGAGAAGGTACTACGGTGGCCACGTGGCTGATGGGCCTGAGGAACAGCAGGGGGTCACGCACCATGATCACCTGAGCCCGGAGCAGGAGAAGCCCAGAAACCTGGAGCAGCACCAATAGCTCCATGTTCTATGCCAGATTAGATAAAACCGACAAACAAATAAACAAAAGCCGTGAGACCCAACCATACAGACCTACAGCATTAAAGGAAGGGAGGAGAGATGTAGTTCCCTTTCTTAGTACTTTGCCATCCTCAGAGGAAATTACTGCTATTTCTCTAAACAGACAACCAAACAGCAAGCTTCTACCTGATAAGGCTGCATCCAATAGGATCCAATCCCATCTAATAAAATTTATAGACTGGGCTCAGGTATAGTTCAGTCTTGTTATACGTAAGTCTAAGAAAAGAAATCCAATAAAACTTTATTTAGACAGAGACCCAGTAATTGAATCTCACAATGCTCAGACACAGGCCAAGCTAAAGTTTACTTTGATGCTTTCTCTGATTCAATCTCACACCCACACAAACACACTACATGTATGTGTGTGTGTGTGTGTGTGTGTGTGTGTGTGTGTGTGTGTATATATATTTCAAGCAGAAGTGGGCAAAGAACGTTTAAAGCTGGCCCTACAAGGCTGTAAGCTACTTAAGACCAGGAACCATTGCTGGTTCCTCTTTCTCTTTAGTCCATCAAAGGTACTGCAAGTTTGTTAGATTCATTTACCTGAAATTCTTTATATGTGAGGTGAGCAGGCTGCTTCAACTGTCATGCCACCAATCACTAGGGTTGACCCAGATGCTCTGGCTGACTGTGAAGGTGTTTCCTTTCTCTCTCTATGTGGAGCCTAGGAAAAGATAAACTAGAAAGCAAGAATTTGTAAGTGTGTGTATTGCACAATGTTGACATGGCTGACACAAGTGTTTTGGTCCAGCTGGCAGGTTTCTCCCTGGAGTAGAGGTGGGTGGATCAGAATGTGATAAGAATGTCACCAACCATTAGGATCATCCACCTCCCTCTGCAAGCCACATAACCTTCTGTCTTCGAAGGTACTTGCCTAGTAGGGAGAAACCAGAGATAACACGAGTACCCTCATTCATTTAGCAGTTACTATTATTTTGGAAAATTAATAAACTGACATTCTGATTTATATCACAATCTTTTGAACCTTTGTTAATGTGGATCTATCTCCCTGAACCTGATGAATTATGGTGAATCAAGTTCTGGACCTGGCCAAGATGGGGTCTAGAGACCAAATTGTGCTAGCAGAGCAGGGGTATAATACCATGCAACATCCTGCCTCAGCAGCCAGTCAGCCCCCCTAAATCTTTCTAATACTATATAACATCTCAGGAAATACTTAATTCTACCTTAGGGATACTGCATGCACTGGATTGCTAAATTGCACTGAAGTAAAATCCCTCAAAGAACAGAATGGTGTTAGAAAAGAAAAAAAGAATCCCTTTCCCTAAATAACACTGAACAGAGATAGGCCTGAACCAACATAGAGACTCAACGTTATTTCATAACGTTGTGCAGGTTGTACACTGCACAAAAGCACCATCAAAGAGGCACTTTTCATTCATAGGCATTATTATAGATTTTTGTATTTACTGGCCAATGGCAGTAAATGCCTAAGGAAGGGCTGCCTTTTTCTAAACTGCACAAAGATAAAGGCTGGCAGTAGCTCTGTAAAAACTCATATCTAGTAAAAGGACAAGGTAGCCAACATCCTCTTTATTTCTATTTATATATTTATATATTTTTTATGTTTTTATTTTTATTTATACATTTATATTTGTGTATATGTATTATGTGTGTGTGTATATATATATAGTATCCCCAAGAAGTCCCTCCATGTGCCCCACCCAATCATAATCCCTCCCTTCCCCCAAAGTAACAGTTATCCTGTTGTAGTTATCACTTCTTTGCATTTTAAAAATCATTTTATCATCAAAATGTGCATCTCTAGACACTATTGTTTAGACATGCCCTTAAAATTTTCAGTATCTTTCTTTTAATCTATGGGTTTCTCCTCCATCATTTTCATATCTTTATAAATTATCTGTTGAAGAATTCAGGCAATTTGACATATAGTTTCCCAGTGTCTTGATGTTGCTGACTGCATACTCATGGAAAAGTTCAACATGTTCCTATGACTTCTGTATTTCCTGAAAATTGCAAGCTCAGTCCACTTAAGTATCAGACCGCTTTTGGACCCCATCGTGAAGACTACCAGTGGTGTTTAGCAACAATACTACAGGAGACACAAAATATCTGGTTGTCTTTCTTTTTATAATCTTAGCAGCCATTGATGTTTAATGCTTGTATCCATCCATTAGGGGTGGCAAAATGGTGATAGTCTAATTCTATCACTTCTTTTACATTCTGTAGCTGGAGTAACTCTATAAGAGACTCTGTCCCTCATTTACTATTTGGATATCCAGTGATACAGTTCATATAAAAATCAGTATGCTTCTTTCCCTTTATTTCCCAGTTTTCAAGATAATGAATTAGTTCTCTATAATTCTCTGAAGGTGATCATTCTTTGTAATATCATTATCAAATCATGGATTAAACATACATGATGGGTTTCAGTTTTTCTCATTAATAAAGGTCAAATTGTCCCATCTTTGGCCAGTAGGAGACTCTGTGTCCTTTTGACATGACCCTAGGAATCTCTGATTGCTTCCTTGTTATCCAAGATGTTCCAGCTTCATTTTGTAACTTTCTGCCCCAGACTTATTTCTCCAAGAAGCCATAATTTATTTTACAGAAAAATGGTATTTCAAAACCACAATCTGAGTGCTAGAGATGCTCTTTGCTAAATTAGACATAGTTTCTAAGACTTTTCAGTGGAATAAACTAGGAAATAGTATTGATTCAAAGAAAAAACATCTTATAAATGCATATTGGTGCTTTCTATTCAAATTCAACACTACAGAACTTTTACCTAACCACTTCTCTGTAACATCAGAATCTTCTTCCATTCTGAGAATCCTGGTTCTTAAAAGCAGGGAGGCTGATAGAACATTTCACATGACTTATTTGTTTTATCCCACGTTACACGGCAACAATCTCAGAATGACAACACTAATATCACCACCAACATAATTACCAAAACTATTTTTATATTTTTGTATATTCTCTCCCTACTTTCCCCATTAAAAAAATAGATCTACCAAATCTACACTGTCAGAGCATATGGTCATTCCACACCATACTCTTTCCCCCTTAGTCCTCCTTTAGTCCTAGTTCTACAGGCAACTATTTACTTAATGCTTAAGTCTTCCCCCCACCCTGCCCCACACCGCACGGCACGTGGGATCTTAGTTCCCCAACCAGGGATTGAACCCGTGCCCCCTGCATCAGAAATGTGGAGTCTCAACCACTGGACCACCAGGGAAGTCCCCACTTAATGCTTAAATCTCACATTGGTGTCTTTCTCATCACCTCAGTTGCCTACAATATATTCTCTAGTAGATTTCTCAGGAAGAGCTCATGCAAATAATACTCCATGAATACTCACATGTTGATAACTATTGTGCTCTTTATACTTAAAAGTTAGCTTTATTGGGTATAAAATCCTTGGCTCACTCTTTCTTTCCTTATTTTAAATACAGTTGACCCTGTACAACACAAGGGTTAGGGGACCTAATCCTCCACACAGTAGAAAATTCAGGTATAACTTATATTTGGCACTCCATATCTGCAGTTCCTCTGTATCCACAGTTCCACACCTGCAGATTCAACCAACCATGGACGGTGTAGTACTGTAGTATTTACTATTGAAAAACACATATAAGTGGACCCACAGAGTTCAAACCCACGTTGTTCAAGGGTCAACTCTATGTTGTTTCATTTTTTTCCCCCTCAGTAAAACACTGTCGTTGAGAAGTGATTAATGATAATCTTTTCTCCTTTGTAAGTCATGTGCACTTTTTCTTCTAAAAGCGCAAAGGATTTCTTCCTTTTCTTGGTGTTAGTCATACTGTAGTCATTCTCAGGTATGCAGTGTGCTATTTCTATATTTAGCTTCAATTTGTTTTTTTTAATTTTCAGGAAAGTTTTCTTGAATTAGTTTTTATAGTTCAATTGCCTTGCTTTGGTTTTCTTTGTGATCTCCTACCAACCATATATCCAATTTCCTTTGCCCACTTCAATATTTGGCACTTTTTCTTCAACCTTTGTATCTCTTTCTCTCTTAATTTTTTTATTTAAAAAAATTTTCTGACACTCAGTCTCCGGTTCCACATGCAAGGAGCTTAGAAGTCACCACTCTATCCTAACAACAAGTAAAATTCTGAACAGACTGAAAAAACAACAACTCTTCTTGGATCTGTAAGAGATGGGCAAGGACACACGGCAAACTGCTGCTCCCAAGACTGGAGAGACAGACAAGTGAATACAGGGAGTCACGGCTTACCATAGCAGAAATTCACAAATGGAAGACTCACAGGTGGGAACCTAGGCTGTAGTAGGAAAACCTGAATTGTAATTGACAAAGTGATAGAGGCTCAATGTGGACAAGCTTGAGACTTAAAAACTCCAGGGGACTCAGTCATTGGGGTCCCCTACAATATCATGAGATTTACCTCCAGAAACTCAACCAATTTATCAGAGAAAAATCTCCTCATGCTTCCATGCTCCCAGCAAGGGAGAGGAAAAGGAACCATTTTGAAATATGCCAGGGCATTCTGTTCTTCTTAACAAGACCTTCCCTCAGGGGAAACTAGTTAACCATAGCCTAACCTGCTGGGATATTATCAGAGCCTAACTGAGCTGGGGAAGGAAAATACCCAACTCCAGTCTCCTCTAGCCTCCATGTGGGAGAATGGAAATATCTAACTCCAGTCCATTCTAGCCATCCTGTCCTACCTAAGGGGGTTGAAAAAAACTAAGAAACTCTTGTGAATTTCACAGTCCAGAGGCATAGTTTCAATAAAAGAGTGAGACCTAATCACAGGACTATAGAATGCTTCCCCTCTCCCCATACCTCACAATGGTATTACTAAAGGCTTATTTACAGCAGGTCGTTTTACACAGTACATCATGTCTCGCTATCAAGAAAAAATTACAAAGCATGCCAAAAGGCAAAAAACACCATCTGAAAACACAGAGCAAGCAACAGAACAGAGATGTTGGCATTACCACAATGCAAATTTAAAACAAGTATGATTAATATGATAAGGACTCTAATGGGCAAAGTAGACAACATGGAAGAACAGATGGGCAATGTAAGCAGATAAATGGAAATCCTAAGAAAGAACCAAAAAGAAATGCTAGCGATAAAAACAAAAACACTGTAACAGAAATGAAGAATATCTTTGATGGGCTTATTAGTAGACTGGACATAGCTGAGGAAGGAATATCTGAGCTAGAGGATATTTCAAGAGAATCCTTGAAAACAGAAAAGCAAAGAGAACAAAGATTGGAAAAAATACCAGAGCTGAATATCCAAGGACTCTGGGGTAACTACAAAAGGTAAAACATGTATGTAACGGTAATACCAGAAGGAAAAGAAAGAAACAGAAGAAATATTTGAAATAATAATAACAGAATGTCCCCCAAATTAATGTCAGACATCAAACCACAGATCCAGGAAGCTACACCTAGAGGAACAAAGATAGGACTCACATCTGACTTCTCCTTAGAAACCATGCAAGCAAGAAGAGAGTGGAGTGAAATATTTAAAGTGTTGAGAGAAAAAGAATGCCAACCTAGAATTTTGTATCCTGAGAACTTAACATTCAAAAGTGAAAGATAAAAAAAAGACCTCCTCGAACAAACAAAAATTGAGGGAATGGCTCAACATTCAAAAACTGATTAATGAATCCATCATAACAACAGGCTAAAAAAGAAAAATCACATGATCATATCAGTAGATACAGAAAAAGCATTTGACAAAATCTACCCCACATTCATAAAGACTCTCAGGAAAGTAGGAACACACCAGAGCTTCCTCAGCTTGATGAAGCACATTTACAAACAATCTATAGGGAGGGATAAATTAGGAGGTTGGGATTAACATATACACAATACTATATATAAACTAGATAGCCAACACAGACCTACTGTATAGCACAGGGAACTATACTCAATATTCTGTAATAACCGAACTGGGAAAAGAATTTGAAGAAGAGTAGAAATATGTATATGTATAACTGATTCACTTTGCTGTACATCTAAAACTAACACAACATTGTAAATCAACTATACTCTAATATAAAATAAAAATTAGTGAATTCCCTGGCAGTCCAGTGGTTAGGACTCCATGCTTTCACTGCTGAGGACCTGGGTTCGATCCCTGGTCAGGGAACTAAGATCCCACAAGCTGCATGACACAGCCCAAAAAATAAAAAAATTAAATTTAAATTAAAATTTAAAAAAATCTACCCCACATTCATAAAGACTCTCAGTGAAGCAGGAATAGAGGGCAGCTTCCTCAGCTTGATAAAGCACATTTACAAAAAATCTATAGGGAGGGATAAATTAGGAGTTTGGGATTAACATATATACACTACTATATATAAAACAGATAACCAACATGGACCTACTGTATAGCACAGGGAACTATACTCAATACTTTTTAAAAATCAATAAGGGAAAAGAATCTGAAAAAGAATATATATATTTTTATATTTTATATATTAGATATATAATATATATAACTGAATCACTGTGCTGTATACCTGAAATTAACATGGCACGTAAATCAAGTGTACTTCAATTTTTAAAAAGTACAAAAAAAGAGATGAAAGTAAATAAAGTACTCCTTATTAAAAAAAATCTACATCTGATATCAGACTTAACGGTGAGAAACTCAAAGTTTCACACTAAGATCAGGTACAACACAAGGATGTCCCCTCTCACTGTTCCTTTTCAACAGCATACTGGAAGTTCTAAGCTAATGCAATAATACAAGACAAGGAACCAACAGGTATGCAGATGGGAAAAGGAGAAATAAAACTGTATTTGTTCACAGATGACATGATTAGCTACGCAGAAAATCGGAAAGAACTGACAAAAAAACTCTTGGAACTAGTAAGCGATTATAGCGATGTTGCAGGATACAATTTCCTATATATCACCAATGAACAAGTGAAATTTTAAGTTAAAAAACACAATGCCATTATATTAGCACCCCCTCCAAAATGAGATACTTTAGTATAAGTTGAACAAAAAAAAGACAAGATCTTTGTATGCAGAAAACTACAAAACTATGATGAACAAAGTCAAAGAACTAAATAAATGGAGAGGTATTTCACGTTCATAGATAAGAAGACTAAATATTGTCAAGATGTCAGTTCTTCCCACTTTGATCTATAGATTCAATGCAATACGAATCAGAATCTCAGCAAGTTATTTTGTGGATATCAACAAAGTGATTCTAAAGTTTATATGGAAAGGCAAAAGACCCAAAATACCCAACACAATATTGAAAGACAAAGTTAGACAACTGACACTATCCAATTTAAAGATTTACTATAAAGCTACTGTAAATCAAGGCAGTGTGGCATTGGTGAAAGAATGGACAAATAGATTGTTAAACAGAATAGAGACCCCAGAAGTATTAATAGAACCACATAAATATGGTCAACTGATTTTTGACAAAGAAGCCAAGGCAATACAATGGAGTCTTTTCAACAAATGGTACTGAAACAGCTGAACATGCAAAAAAATGAATCCAGACACAGACCTTACACCCTTCACAAAAATTAACTCAAAATGGATAACAGACCTAAAGATAAAAAAAAAAAAAACTATAAAATTCCTAGAATAAAAACCTGGATGAATTTAGGTATGGCAGTGACTTTTTAGATACCAGACCAAAAGCACTTTCCATGAAAGAAATAACTGATAAGCAAGACTTTGTTAAAATTTCAAATTTCCGCTCTGCAAAAGACAATGTCGAGAGAATGAGAAGACAAGCCACAGACTGGGAGAAAATATTTGCAAAATACATATCTGATAAAGAACTGTTCTCGAAAATATACAAAGAACTCTTAAACTCAACAATAAGAAAATGAGCAACCCAATTTTTTTTTTTTTTTTTGCCGTACATGGGCCTTTCACTGTTGTGGCCTCTCCCGTTGTGGAGCACAGGCTCCGGACGCACAGGCTCAGCGGCCATGGCTCACGGGCCCAGCCGCTCCGCAGCATGTGGGATCTTCCCGGACCGGGGCACGAACCCGTGTCCCCTGCATTAGCAGGCGGACTCTCAACCACTGCGCCACCAGGGAAGCCTGAGCTACCCAATTTTTAAAACGGGCCAAAACCTTAACAGGTGCTTCACTAAAGAAGATACACAGATGGCAAATAAGCATATGAAAAGATGCTCCACATCATACATCATCAGAGAAATGCAAATTAAAACCACAATGAGATACCACCACACACCTATTAGAATGCCCCAAATCTGCAACACTGACAACGCCAAATGCTGGAGAGGATGTACAGAAATAGAAACTCTCATTCATTGCCAGTAGCAGTGCAAAATGGTACAGCCACTTTGGAAGACCACTGGACATTTTCTTACCAAACTAAACATACTTTTACCATACAATCCAGCAGTCAAGCTCCTTAGTGTTTATCCAAATGAGTTGAAAACTTATGTCCACACAAAAACCTACACATGGATATTTATAGCAGCTTTATTCATGATGGCCCAACCATCCTGGAAGTAACCAAGATGTCCTTCAGCAGATGAATGGATAAATAAACTGTGGTACATCCAAACAATGGAAAATTATTCAGCCTTAAAAAGAAATGAGCTAGGGACTTCCCTGGTGCCGCAGTGGTTAAGACGCCACCTGCCAATGCAGGGTACACGGCTTCGAGCCCTGGTCTGGGAAGATCCCACATGTCACGGAGCAATTAAGCCCATGCGCCACTACTGAGCCTGCACGCTAGAGCCCACGAGCCACAACTACTGAGCCCGTGTGCCACAACTACTGAAGCCCGCGCACCTAGAGCCCGTGCTCTGCAACAGGAGAAGCCACCGCAATGAGAAGCCTGTGCACCACAACTAAGAGTAGCCCCTGCTCACCGCAACTAGAGAAAGTCTGCATGCAGCAACGAAGACCCAATGCAGCTAAGAATTTAAAAAATAAACATAAGATAAAATAAAATTAAATTAAAAATTTAAAAATGAGCTGGGACTTCCCTGGTGGCGCAGTGGTTAAAAATCTGCCTGCCAATGCAGGGGACATGGATTCGAGCCCTGGTCTGGGAAGATCCCACATGCCATGGAGCCACTAAGCCTATGTGCCACAACTACTGAGCCTGCGCTCCAGAGCCCACAAGCCACAACTACTGAGCCCACGTGCCGCAAATACTGAAGCCCGAGCGCCTAGAGCCCATGCTCCGCAACAAGAGAAGCCACCGCAATGAGAAGCCCGTGCACCGCAAGGAAGAGTAGCCCCGGCTCTCCACAACTAGAGAAAGCCTGCACGTAGCAACGAAGACCCAACACAGCCAAAAATAAATAAATAAATTTACTGAAGAAAATAAAGAGCTACCAAACCATGAAGACATGGAGGAGCCTTAAATGCATATTACTAAGTGAAATATGCCAATCTGAAAGGCTGCATCACACATGGATTCCATCTATGACATTCTAGGAAAAGCAATGGAGACAGTAAAATGTTCAGTGGTTTCCAGGTGTCAGGGGTGGGAGGAGGTAGGGAGGGATAAATAGGCAGTTGCAGAGTATTTTGAGGGCGGTGAAAATACTCTTTACACCATAATGATGGATACGTGTCGTTATACATTTGTAATGAAAGTGTGACACCAAGAGTGTGACACCCAGAGTGAACCATGAACTTGGACTTTGGGTGGTAATGATGTGTCAATGTAGGCTCATCAGTTGTAATGAACACACCGCTCTGGTGGGGGATGTTGACGATGGGGGAGGTTACATATGTGTGGGGCAAAGGGCCTTTGGGAATTCTCTGTAACTTCCCCTCAATTTTGCTGTGAACCCGAAACTGCACTAAAAGTCTGAATTAAGAAAAATTTTTTAAATTTTCATTTTATATTTCTCTTAAGGCATTATCTGTCACGTTTATTCACTCTTTTGGTCCTCCCAGTTTAATCTTCATTTCTGAAATAACTGTTTAAATTTTATCTCTAAGTCTTTCCTGAGAGGTCACATCATTTCTGAGTTTTCTACTTACGATTTATGCTGTTCTTTCCTGTCTTGTATAATTTTCTTAATGTCTTGCAGTGCATTTTGAAATTATAAATTAATTTTTATCTGTTTTGTGAGAACATCTTTCCAGGATGCTTTCATTATCTGTAAGGATATTATTCTACTCCTAATTCTCCTTCTTTTCTTATAATAACTTTGTATGGGACTTGATTCTTTTCTGTTGTGTATTTTTATGTGAAATTAGTTTTCTTAAACTATGAGAATGAAGGTTAAATTTTAAAAGGCTCCAACTTCACAGAGCTCCCTCTTCTGTTGTTTTTGTGAAGTGTTTAAAAAAAAAAAAAAAGAAGTATGACGTCTTGGTTTCTGAAATTTCCTGGCCGCCCTTCCCTTCCTTTGAACTGGACCTTTCTCTTGTCCCTACCCTGCTCCGTTCTGATTCCATTCCCAGCAATTTCTCCTCAGTGTAGGGCCCTGTACTAGAAAGCTGTTCTGGCAGGTCAGTTTTGAGAGTTCAAGGAGCCCACCCCTTTATTCTCTTGTATTGCAAGCTCTTTGCACTTTACCAGGTGTTTGAGCAGGCAAAACGCCTTCACCTTCAGCTGCTGTCCTCAACTTGGCCCACTGCGTTTCCTAATGAGTACCAGTTGGCTAGCTAGGGTTCTCCTGTTCTCCGGTCCAGTCAAAAGCTACACCGTGGGCTTCCCTGGTGGTGCAGTGGTTGAGAGTCTGCCTGCCCATGCAGGGGATGCGGGTTCGTGCCCTGGTCCGGGAAGATCCCACATGCCGCGGAGCGGCTGGGCCCGTGAGCCATGGCCACTGAGCCTGCGCAAACGGAGCCTGTGCTCCGCAATGGGAGAGGCCACAATAGTGAGAGGCCCACATACTGCAAAAAAAAAAAAAAAAAGCTGCACTGTTTCTTCCTTTTGTTTCCCACAGGGATGTGCTTATCATACGAGTCTTGTGGTTCTTGGTATTTTGTCCCCAACTGCTCACATTCTGGGATTCCTGGTATCTTGTTACCTAGTTTTGTTGTAAATGTCCTCTATGAAATTTTGACTTTGCTTATCTAATTGCTCTGTACGTTTATACATGGGATTATGTGAGTAGTATGCTACTGCCATCATTACCACCAACTTCCCAGGATCATCACCATCTTTTAATTCAAGCTAATTTTTTGCTTTATCCTTCCTCTTGATTCCTTCCTTTAGCCTGTCACAGGAAGAACTTGGCCTCAGTTTGTAGAGTCCCTGTATTAGTGTGTGTGTGTGTGTGTGTGTGTGTGTGTGTGTGTGTGCGTGCCCACATGAGTGTGTTGAAGTGAGATGTACGGGGACAGGGTCATGAGTGAGTAGAGGATGCTAATTGGGGGCAGATGTGCAAAAAGTTAGAGACATAGTCTCTGCCCTTAGGCGTTTATAACCTAAGAATCCAACACATATCTGCTTAGTGAAGAAGTACAGCTACCCAGTTTTCAATCACAGCTCTTACTAGCTTGCCATGCCAACTGGGGTAAGGCAACTTCTCGGGACTTTAGTTCCTCCCTTTGTAAAACACAGAGCATATCACTGCCCTGTCCTGGAAGCATATGTAATCTGGGCACCAGGGGCCTGCATCCTGGGTTGGGGGAGGGCAGCAACTCTGTGGTGTTCTTCATCTTTGTCTCTGCTCCTTAATGCCTCAATGTCAATGCTTGACACATTCTGAGTACTCAGTATTTGCACCTTGAAAAAAAGTACTAACAGCCCTATTATGTGATAATTAATTTAAAGAGCTCCTTGGCCACATCAATGATGACAAGAGTTAACCAACCCCTGTTTAGGGCTGGAGAGGCTAGCCTCAAAAAAGACCCTTCACATGGAAGAAATGGCCTTCACTCCAAAAGTCACCCGTCAGAAGACAGGGAAGAGCTGAGTTTTTAAAATGCATGTTTTATTATTCAGCCTTCAGCAGAAATGTCACCTTTCTAAAGCAAGCTGTTATCATGCGCTCACCGTGCCAAACAGGCGCCTCTGAGGAGCAGGATTTTATCTCAACATTTTTCGTGATTTGTGTTTCTCTTTCAAGGAGCTCCATGCCTTAAGGCACCTAAAACACTAACAGCACAAGAAGGTAAGGTTACAGGAGGAGCAGACTCCAACAACATGAAACAGGAATTTTTGCAAAACAGGTCCAGGATCAGCATCAAAGCTCTAGTCTGCAGTCACCCTGCCCAATAATTCATGTCCTCTCAGTGCAGTTCATTGTTTTCTGGTGGGCTCCTTGGTTGAAACCATATTCTCAAAGAAACTCTGTTTTGTGACAGGGCCCCCATTAGCGGGCTCAGCCACATGACAGGCCTAGAAGCAGCCAGCACAACTGCCGGCAACGCTTGCCAAGAAGCCAGATGCTGCCACACATTGGCATCTGGGTCCTGGAATCGCAACCATGCTCTCAGTCTGGCTAGGGATTCTGACCCCAGCTACGGAAGGAGACAAAGGAAGGGAAGAAAGAGACGGAGCAAGGGGAGGGAGGGCAGGCTGTGGAAGAGTCTCTTGGTAATTTCCCTACCATGGGTTTAGAGCTTCCACAACAAAAGACTCGTTGGAAAGCTGCTACCAACGCTGCCATGGGTGGGAGAGGTAGAGACGGGGAGCATTCTAAACCCGGCGAGCTATTTTGGCACCTGGGGAATGGGGGTGGATGATTCTAAAGGAGACAGCTGCAGCGGGCAGCCACCACTCTCCCCTCGGCTCCCTCACACCACGACAGCCCACAGAGGAAATAAGCTGCCGGACAGGGCTTCAATCTGCAGCAGAGGGATAGAGAGTGGCAACGTCAGGATGGCTGTCGCTTTCTGCCTTCTGAGCGCCAAGACTGATGAGCATCACAAAGGCCAAAGAAATGGCCAGGGCGAGATCCAGACTGGCAATCTTCAGGGGATCCTTACAATCAAGAAGGGTGTGATGGGGGGGGGGCGTGTTTTGACCACAGGAACAAGGTGCAGGCACAAAGAAGCCCTTTGCCTTGAAGTGGCCTTTGATGTTAAGGTAATACGAGCCTGAGTGAACTTTCAGGTCCTGCTGGAGTCAGGTTAGGTGGAGGTATGACCCAGAGGGGTGAGTTGAATGAGGAAAGTTTAGGGTTTGAAGTGAGAGGTGAGAGAATAAAAAGCAGGCAGCAGTTCTTTCTCAAACTACCAGATTCTATCCAGCATCCCTTTACCCACATCACGCTTGTCGGGAGCTGCTCAGGGCCTTACACTTGAAACACAGGTTAGAGGAGCAAGCGAACGAGAGAGTGACGACACGGTGGGAAGAGTCCGGCCTCTGCGGCCAGAGGACTGGGGGAAACAGCCCCAGAGGACGCTTACCAGCAGGAGGGTTGCTTCTCTTAGGGGCACAGGGGCTTTTTTCTGTTCACCAGATACTGTATTCCCTAACCAGAATTGCGTGGTGCGCCTCTGCTCATAATCAGCAGGGACAAGCAGGTGTTGGGGGAACCTCTGTCTACCAGTAAAAAGAACTGTGCAAAGCATGTCCTATCAATGGCGGCTTAAGAAATAGTGTCATTTTGGGGGATAGGGAGGGTGGGAGGGAGACGCAAGAGGGAGGAGATATGGGGATGTATGTATATGTACAGCTGATTCACTTTGTTATACAGCAGAAACTAACACAACATTGTAAAGCAATTATACTCCAATAAAGACGATAAAATAAAATAAAATATATAACAACAAAAAAAGAGAAGGAAATAGTGTAATTTTTAAGGATAGCACATTACTGTTGAGGCTGAGTCTAGGCATAGCAAGAACACAGAGACATGTGAAGCCAGTGCCAACACTGAAACCCCACCTACTGAAAACATGAAATTACCTAAACATCTTGCAGATACTCATGAGAGGTTAATATATATTTGGTCAAAATATACTTTATTGATCATCTCATCTAATAAACCTGGTACCTTATAAACAAAAGAGCCTTAATTTAAAGTGAAAAATAGGAAAATAGTGGGTCACCCACATTCCCCTCACCACCCACCCCCTCACACACACACACAAAGCCTTCAGGGAACATTTCATACATTTTACTTTACTCCTGTGAAGCTTGGTGCCCATTTTCAACAGGCAAAACCAAGTCTACCGAGAAAGCATCCCAAGCTAAGTCCCTCAGTTCTAAAGAGAACACTGAGCTGCTCTGCTACCCTTCAGAATGAGATGAGAACATTCTGGCCTCTTTCTCAAACTTGGTTTAGATTCTTTACATTCAGATTTTGAACAACGCAGGGACTAAACACTAAATTTCCACTGTGGCTCTGCTTAAGAATGAGCAAACAACCCAGCAGTATACAACAAGTAATCAAAAGAATTATGATTATAATGCTTATCCTACTTCTAAATGGATGAGTCATTTGAATCTAGTAACTATGACGGAAGTGGCTGCGTCTCTTTGCGGGGACAGAATCACTCCCCACCATGTATGCCTCCTTTTGCCCCCTCCTCTGATGTTTTCTTTATCCAACTGGCTATTCCCCTTGCCTTTTCCCTTCCTCCTTATTGTCCTCATTATCTATCTTCTCTGGTCATCTGTTCCCATTAAGGCAAAAACTGCTTGGGCCAGCCTTCTGGGAAATATGCTAAGTGTTGGGAAGTGTCTTCAAACTCAAAACACACACCACGGGGAAGGATGTTTATGTTCATACAAAGCAGAGGCAATAAACTGACGTTAAACTAAGGCAGTGGTTCTCAAACTTGATCATGCATCAGAATCAACTGGAAGGGCTTGCTAAATCAAACAGATTGCTGTGCCAGCCCCCAGAATTCTGATTCAGTAGATTTGGAACAGAGTTCAAGAATACGCTTTTCTAACAAGTTCCCAGGTGATGCTAATGCTGATGGTTTGGGAACCCCTTTTTGTCATTTCCCTAAAACTTTTTTGGGGGGGAGTAATTTCAAACTTAAAGCCACAAGAAAAGTGAAAATCGCTGTATTTCCTTGACCCAGATTGGAATTGTTCTTTTTGAGGACCACTAAGCTAAGCTAAAGGTAGGTCAGAGCGGAGAGCAATCACCTGACAGGACACCATCTAAGAGCAAGAGCAGAACACCATCCAAATAGAAAGGAAGACCAACTATTTAAAAGGTGGGAAGAAGTATCACAAAATGATGAAAGAAGGTGAGATGGGACCCAGGGGTTTTAAGCTCAGAATAGTAAACACCATTATCAACCAATGCGGAAAAAGTGTAGAAGCTCTCCTGGTTTGTCTCTCTGGTGATTCCTTGGGGGTGATTTTACAAACAACAAATCGGTATCTCCTAGTATAAACTGGCTTCGTAAAAAAAGGAAAGCAATTATTTGATAGGGAAACTCTACACCTGAGAGACATGGATGAGAGGACGGTCATGTACCCCTCTTTTGTTTTCTATCTCCTGAACTTAGGACTTTATCTCTTGCCTGAATTTCTGCAGTGACTCCTAACTGATCTCTCTGTCTCTTATCACTTTCTCTCCAATATTATTCTCCATTCTAACCCTAAAGTTACCTTTTTAACAGCAGCCTGCAATAATGTCATCTCTCTAAAGTCCCCTACAACTTAGAGAACGAAGTCCAAATGTCCACGTGGCATTTAATCTGGCCCCAACCCACCCTTCAAATTCATATGCCTACACACCAGCCCAAACACAACATGCACAGCTTTATGTTTTTCCAGCTCCATGCCTTTGTATACAACTCTTTTTTGTTCCACTGGAAACTTTCCTTCTTCCCAAACAAAATCTGGAAAAAAGAAAAGTCCTTATGTTTAAAAATACCATTCAAAGGTCAAAGTTTTGTTCCAATACAGGAAGCCTTCCTGCAGTTCCTCGGATCTCTCCTCTGTATGCTCACCATACTCTATTTGTACCCTGTAACACAACATTCTGCCCTACTTATTATTTATGCTTTATTTCCCCTGAGTTTTATAAGATCCTTGAAGACAGGTACCATGTCTTTTGTTCAGTGACCAGAGAAACCCATAGGAGGCAGGGTGGGTAGATGAAGAGGCGATGAAGAGAGGAAGATGGAGAAGAATGAAAAAAGAGTAGGAGAGCATAGGGAGGGGACGTGTTCAGTTTTATAGTTTTCTTAGGCATTTAGAATGTTTTTGCTGAAGACAGATCCTTCAAATATCTAACACATTTTCTTTCCAGAACAACCCAGACTGAATAGTTGTATAGATTTTTTGTTTTGCCAACACTACACCTTCTTTTCTTCTTATTTTCTATCTATGTCACAACTGAGTCAATTTCATGTCTGTCTCCCATATGATAAGGGCAACATCACACTGCAGTCATTATTTGGGCACTGAAACAGACTCAAATGTCTTTACGTTTGTCAAATCCCCTTTGACATTTGCCTCTTTGGGTGGGGTTGGTCAAACTCCTGCCTTGTGGATTAGCTTTAGGAGGAATTTGATCAACATTCCCAGAAGAGTTACCTTTTTGATATGAAAATTTTTTGAGACTTACAAAAGCAGGATGCCAACATCTCTAAGTGTGACTAAAAGCTGGTTCATTTGCCATTCTTCCTTACCCCATTCAATAAGAGGTTTTCCTGCCCAGAGAAATGAAAGCAGCTCTTCGTAGACACTCACCAGCTGTCTTCTGCAAGAAAGCAGAGTTAGAACCAACTCTGGATAAGCATGTCACTTAATCCTTTCCAAAAAGTTAGTTCAGCATCTTTTGTCGTGGGATAGGAGGAACAATTTCAGTTTCTGCCTAACTCTTGCTGGGGGAAGATCAAAGAATAGCACTTTAAATCTAGCTCAAAAAAACACGCTCTCTATTGCTCCAGATACCTGGGCCAACATGCCTGACGAGTACCTTGCTTCACTTTCCTAGAGTAACACTCAAGTCACTTTCTCTCTTACACCTCCACACATTTTCTCTGCTGCTGTTTCTCCCTGAGATAGATCCCTGGATCAAGGGAAGAAGTCATGCGATAGGGACAAAAAATGCAATGCTATGCCATCTGACTACATATCACCACTATTGTAAATCTTCCTAAAAAAGGAAACTTGTTCTCCGGTTTCCTATTTACTGTCCTTGAGAGATTAAGTGATGCCAAGTCACAAAAACCTGTAGTACTTTGCTTCCCATTTCCCTACGGCTACTATGTTTACAACTTTACTTAGAAAGAGCTGAATTCACAGCTTTTGCCATTTAGTAACCCTTCAACATGAGGACTTAATATGAAATCCTTAAAATGAGCTGAGTAGACATCAAATACTCAAAAGTCCAAATTACCTAGACTGGTAGAGGTTAATGTTCTACATTAAATAGGAACAGAAAGTATCAATTTTGTACTCTGATTATGCCTGCCCAAGAATTGAGTCAAATAAACACATAAAATATGATAGATGAGGGCAATGGGGGTAGGAAAACCACCACGGTTGTTGAGAAAGGTCTAAGAAGTGAATAAATGTAGGTGTGTCCTACCCTCCTTTCACCTCTGTGTACTTCTATCTGGACTTTCAACTCTCCTTTTCCAGCATAGAGCTGACTGAGAAATAGCCTTTTAATATTTCAATCTATTTTTAATTTTTATAGCCACATAACCACTAAGGGCTATGCTACTGAGTGGGTAAATGGCAGTAAGCCAAGTATCTGGGATTACGAAAAAAACATTATAAGAAAACAGTTAAGTATCAATTTAAGATTTTCATTAACCTTCTATTTTTACAATGTTGGTTTATCAAATTAGTTCACTCTGAAAAACAGAAAGGCCGCCGTATACTTGGGAAGCTTAGAACTCAACTACCTTTTCATTCTATAGGTGAGGGAACAGGTCTAGAATATTGTTATTTGATTAAAGTTAAAAGAAAAGGCTAGCTAGTTACAGAGACAAGACCAGATACTACTCTAAGACTTTCTATTATATTCCACAATCCTCGAAGAAAGAACTTGAAATATGAGGCTTCATTCATTACCCAGAGCATTTAGAAATACCAAAGGCTAAATCAACTACTCTAAGAAGAAAGATGATGCTTCTTATGCCTTGGCCTTTGCTATAAACTAATCCCTAAGTGAGTCCAATAAAGATGCTAGGAAGGGCCCCCTGAGAGGCAAAGAACCTTTCAGAGCTATAGTCAGATTTCTCTCTAGAGTCATAAATTATGAACAAGTGAATTCAACTAAGGCATATAGGGCCCTAACATAATGTTACTGGTCATAGCATGAATATTATTTATAGATTTTAAATTCTTCATTAAATGCACTATATAAAAGCCAAACTCAATCTTGGTTCACAGTGACTCTGAAATAGGATAGGGTAGGAAAAGCCTGAGGGTCAAAACACAACAGGAAATACAGCTGTTTAAAAAGGTTTAAAAGGCAGGTTTAAATATGTTAACAAGAGGTCAGTTATTACAACAAGTAAGTTGAAAAGATACACGTTCCAAAAAAGTATTAACTCATATCATAGTTAAAACAAGCTGCTAGAATCACGGCATTCTTTTTTACTCTTAGGAAGCTCATCTTACCCTTCTGTGAAACGGAAATGGTAGATTTTCATGCCTTGTCTGAAGATAGGTGGCATTACACCAAGTTATTGGCAACCCACTGGTAAAGCTCTCCTATAAAGAACATAGTAACATAACAGTCAAGGACACCGGTACTTTCATATAAAAGTATAAAATCAAAAGAGAGCAAGGACTCAAACAGATGTTTGAACATCAGCGTTCTTAAGGACACTGTTTATGACAGCCAAAAGGTAGAAATGCCCAAATGTCCATTGACAGATGAATGGCTAAACAAAATGTGATATACACATACAATGGGATATTATTCAGCCTTAAAAAGGAATGAAATTCTGATATAGGCTACAGTATGGCTGAACCTTGAAAACCTTATACCAAGTAAAATAAGCCAGACATAAAAGAACAGATATTATATGATTCCACTTCTGTGAGAGACCAAGAAGAGTCAAATTCATACAGAAAGTAGAAGAGTGGTTACTAGGGGCTGTGGGGAGGAAGAATGGGAGGTTATTGTTTAATGGGTAAAGAGTTTCAGTCTGGGATGATTAAAAAGTTCTGAAATGCATAGTGGTAATGGTTGGGGAAAAATGTGAATATACTTAATGCCACTGAATTGTATACTTAAAAGTGGTTAAAATGGTAAATTTTATGTTATGTAAATTTTACTACAATAAAAAAAATCAGATGAGAAAAAAATAAAAACAAGTGTAAAAAATCAAATGAGAAATACTAAGTGGTAAGTTCTTCTCTGATTTTGATATTTCTAATATACATCATCAAGTAAAAATAGACTAGGGGCTTCCCTGGTGGCGTAGTGGTTGAGAGTCCACCTGCCAATGCAGAAGACATGGGTTCGAGCCCTGGTCCAGGAAGATCCCACATGCCGTGGAGCAACTGGGCCCATGTGCCACAACTACTGAGACTGTGCTCTCAACTAGAGAAAGTCCACTTGCAGCAATGAAAACTGCCCAGTGCAGCCAAAAATTAATTAATTATTGTAAAAAAGGAAAAGCTTTTTTTTAAAAAAAAACAAAGTAAAAGCAGACTTGGGTCCATCACCCCAAAGCTATTTATCCTAATATACTAATATAATAATATACTAATACCTAATATACTAATACTAATATAATTCATGTCTACCATGATTATGAATGATGTATTTACATTAAGCACAATTCCAAACACGGAGAGAGAGAGAGAGAGAGAGAGAGAAACTGAAGCAGTGGAATTCTGTCAACACACTAACACAGCAACCATCTGTTAACACTGTCCTTTGAATCCAAGGGACCCAAATCATGTGGTAGGGCTGGGAGCTTCACCTTAGCCGTGAAGTCCTACTTTCATGTCATAGGGCACTTCTGGAAGGAAGCTCTGTAATGGCCAGTTCTAACTACTTACAGATTTCCTACTAGTCCTACACAGGAAGTCATTCTTGTGTCTCACCTGCATAAGTTCCTGTTATGAGGCCAGGGGGCTGGTGAGTTGAAATCCAGTTCCAGGGAGTGATGTCATCTTGACTGAGCTATGATCCTGCTGACCTGCTCCCCATCCCAGTGTTGTTGCAGCACTTCAGCTGGGTTTCAGGTTATAAGGGGACCAAAAAGGAAAATGGGGGAGTAGGATAATAGAAAAAGCAAAAATGCTTGCACATTTCCTTTGTGTCACTAAAGCATTTTCTGCTTCCATTTAATTTGATGGGCAGACCTGGCCAATGGCAGCTGGAAGCTGTACAGATGCTCTTGGAGTAGGGACAGGCTCTCACACAGATCTCAAAAATACAAAGAATTAAAACATACAGAAAACTTTCATTATGTTGTGGCTCCTAACTTGAAAGTGGTGACTTATTCTTTCTTCTTTGGATAAAGTTTAAAGAATAGACATTAACTTAAAATTTTGTAAATTGTTGTAAACAATGCATGACTACAGGAGCTATCTTAGCAACAGAAGGAAATAACGAATACAAATGTTTGGAGATGTATAAATACTCATGTTCTTTCTACACGACGTCAAGTAGATTTGGAGGTCAAATCTGGAAATCCTGTCAATACATTATAAAATAGGATTGCCATTCAATCCCATTTAGATGAGATCCTTTGGTTCTTAGGATACTAAGCCATAAAACTAAAATGAAGTCAAGCATAATAAGAAGCAGAAATTGTTAACATTCCAAAATGAAAGGAAGAGAGGCCTTTGGAAAAAAAAGAAAAAAAATCTTAAGCAATTAAATGAAAGAGAGATTTAAATTTTTACTACGTTTATTTCACATGATTCTTTAGTTCTTATTAAGTTGATACAATTTGGGGAAATAAATACTCCCTTCCCTTTTTTGTTGCATATGTATTAATAGGGGTAGGAAGAACAGAACATGAGAGAATAGACAAATGGTGTAGAAAGTGAAAAAATAAAGATGAAGAGAGAGAGAGCGAAAGAGAGAGTGTTCATATGAACCCTTCTGTTAGCAGTATCAACCAACAAAGTACACAGTTGACAACATGAAGTGTTTTCTTCTCACGTGGACTTCCGGAAGAATGACTATGGGACCATATTCGACATACATTAATTATATAGCATTGTGGTTCAGTTTTCCTATCAGACATGACGTGTATTTTCTTTTTTTCTCACTTTTTAAGCTCCATAGATGACATTATTCATGAAGCACTTTTAGTATATTATTCAGCAAATATTAATTTGATCATATTAAACCAATCCTGGTTAGCAGAAAGCACTGTCAGCTGCCATGTAAAGGTCCTCCTTTCAAGTAACACTTCATTCTACACTTGGAGCTTCATATCAGAGGAAGGTCTTGAAGGGCATTCCTCTTTTAGTTGGGTTTACAACTCACCTGCAACACTAAGTGCAGATAAAATAAAGATCACACCTCAGTTAAAGGTTTGTACATAACAGCCCCTTGCAAATGTAGCCAATATCTTGTCCAGACAGTAACTGTAAAGGAATTGTTCTCTCTCAGGCTTTTTCTTTCTCCATTTCCTCTAAAGATCTTCATCCCAATGCTTGGTGCCCCATAACTGAGTGTAAGGCAGAGCTACCTCTGTGCTGGAGACGCCTGTCACAGAGAAGATCAGAACGTGTGCAGAGAACCCTGCATTATGTTCATCTCATTAGTTCTGCCCAATCCACAGGGGTAAAAAATGGATGAGATTTGATATCTTCAACACCAGCAACTCCAGCACCAAGACGCTCCACAGGGTTGAACTGTAAGAGCTAAAAAAGAAGGATTTAGTGAATAGTGGGAATCCAACTAAAGAATCAAAGGAAAAGAAAAATATATGAAAGGAAAGAACTTCTAAATTCAACCCCAGTAACAAATGGACTTGACTGACAGCCAACTGACTATATTTCCTTGAAAGGGAATTATGTCTATGATACCACTCTAGCTGGGGGGTGGTGGGGAACATATCTGAGTTTATGACTTTTCAACTGATTTGAAATATGACCTTGAGTAACTCACTTTGTTTCTCATCCTCATATAGTACAATAGGATAGTTACACCTATCAATTCCCTACTCCAAAAGTACAATTATGACATTAATTAGATATTTCACCAAATTCTGAGAGATCCAGTTACTCCTCTCATGATGAGAAAGTTTGGGAGGCGCAATAAGTCTTTCAACCCCTAGTGAATTATATATGCACCAGGTCTAAACTTTACCTAAGGTCTGAATAAGCCAATTCATATTCCAGAATTGCTTTCTTTGAAATAGCTGGCTCACATGGGACAATTTGATACAATGAGTGAAATGTGTTTCGACTTCTTCACTAATAGGAATCAGGTATAAAATAAGTTAATAAATGTTACACGCAATAGGATTGTTAAGTGTGGGAAAATAAAAGTAGTCATATACAATTATAGACAACCCTGGGCGTACTGAAAGAATGTGTTAAGACGTTCATGTATCCCCAAATTTTTGTTTTAACAGCTTTACTGAGGGATAATTTATATAGCATAAAATGTATCTGCTGTAAGTATACAACTTAATGATTCTTAGTAAATTTAAAGAGTTGTGCAACTTTCACCACAATCCAGTTTTAGAACACTTTGATCATCCTAAAAAGTTTCCTCATCCTGTTTGCAGTTAATCCGCATTTCCATCTCCAGCCCTAGGCAACCACTGATTTGTTTTCTATCTCTATAAACTTGCCCTTTCTGGATATTTCGTATAAATGAAATCATAAAAATATGTTGTCTTTTGCAGCTGCCTTCTTTCACTTAGCATAATGTTTTTGAGATTCATTCGTGTTGTAGCACGTATCAACAGTCTGTTCCTTTTTACTTCTGAACAGCATTCCACTATTTGGATATAACACACCTTGTTGATATATTCACCAGTTAATGGACATATGGACTTTCCAGGTTGCGGTTATAATTAATAGTATATATGACTTCCTGCAGACACATATTTTCATTTCTCTTAAGGACATTCCTAGGAGTGGGACTGGTGGGTCTTGTGTTAAGTATTTCTCTTAAGGACATTCCTAGGAGTGGGACTGGTGGGTCTTGTGTTAAGTTTATGTTTAGCTTTTTAAGAAACTACCAAACTTTTCTAAAGTATCTGTACCATTTTACGTTCCCGCCAGCAACGTATGAGAATTCCAGTTTCTCTACACACTCATCGATAACTGATACTGTCTTTTTTATTACAGCCCTTCTAGTGGGTATTAGAGGTATCTTATTATGGTTTTAATTTATATTCCCTAATGACTAGTGATGGTGAGCATCTTTTCATATACTTCTTAGCCATTTATAAAGCCTCCTTGGTGAACCTTTGCCCATTTTTATACTGAGCTGTTTGCTTACTGAGTTAAAAGGTTCTTTACACATTCTGAAAACAAATCTTTTATCAGTTGCATGATGTGCATATATTTTGTCCCAGTCTGTGGCTTGTCTTTTCATTCTTTTACTGGTATCTTTTGAAGTGCAAAAGTTTTTAATTTTAATGAAGCCCACTTTATCATTTTTTTTCTTTTATGGATCATGTTTTGGTGTCATACCTAATAATTCTTTTCCTAACCCAAGGTCATGAAGATTTTCTCCAATATTTTTCCTACGATTTTACAGTTTTAGCTCCCACATATAGGTTTATGAGCTATTTTGAGTTAATTTTTGCATATGATATGAATTAAGGGTCTTAGTTTATTTTGGTTTTAGCATGTAAATATTTGATTTTCCCAGCACCATTTTTTTTTTAACATCCTTATTGGAGTATAATTGCTTTACAATGGTGTGCTAGTTTCTCTTTTATAACAAAGTGAATCAGCCATACATACACATATGCTCCCATATCTCCTCCCTCCCCAGCACCATTTGTTGAAAAGATTATTTTTTCATCATCGAATTATCTTGGCACCTTTACGGAAAATCCATTGACCATAAATGTAAGAGTTTATTTCTGAACTCTCAGTTCCATTCCATTGATCTATATTGCTTATCTTTGCTATAATACCACAGTAATTAAGTAGTTACTGTAGCTTTATACTGACTGGAAATTGGGAGTGTAAGTACTCCTTCTTTGTTCTCTTTCAAAATTGTTTTGGATACTCTAGGTCCCTTGCCTTTTCATATTCTTTTTTTTTTTTGCGGTACACGGGCCTCACACTGCTGTGGCCTCTCCCATTGTGGAGCACAGGCTCCGGACGCGCAGGCCCAGTGGCCATGGCTCACAGGCCCAGCCGCTCCGCGGCATGTGGGATCTTCCAGGACCAGGGCACGAACCCGTGTCCCCTGCATCGGCAGGCGGACTCTCAACCACTGCGCCACCAGGGAAGCCTTCATATTCATTTTGAAGTCACTAAAGTTTTCCCAATTTTGCTGATATTTTCAAAGAACCAACTTGTGATTTAATTTTTCTCTTATTTTTCTCTTCTATCCAATGAAGATTTTCTCTTTCATTGATTTCTGCTTGCTTGCTTTCTTCTGCTTGCTTTGGATTTATTTTGCTTTTTACAGTTTCTTTTTCTAACTTCCTCAGTTACAAGGTGAGATTTTTATTTGAGACAATTCTTTTCCTATACAGATGTCTAAAGCCATAAATTTTCCCTAAGAACTGATGTAGCTGCGTCCTATAAATTCTGATATAACATGTGTTTGTTTTCATTCCATTAAAAACAATTTCTGGCTTCTCTTGGCATTTCTTCTTTGACTCGGGTTATTTAGAAGTGTGTTGTTTAATTTCCATATATCTGGTATGGATTCACCAGATCTCTTTCTGTTGATGATTTCTAATAAAAAGTTGTTATGGTCAGAGTATGCTGTAAAATTTCAATCCTTTTAAATACTGAAAGTTGTTTTATGGCATAGCAAATGATCTATCATGGGGAATGTTCCACGTGCATGTGATAAGACTGTATTCTGCAATCATTGTTCTATATACGTCAGAGTTGTTTGATAATGTTGTTCAAGTCTTCTCTATATCCTTGCTGATTTTCTATTAATTATCAAGAATGGGGTATTGAAGCCTCCATTTATTATTATTGTATTATCTATTATTTCAATTCAATCAGACTTTGCTTCATATGTTTTGAAGCTGTTATTAGAGCATATACATTTATAATTATTATATCTTTCTTTGTATTGATCCTCTCATCATTATAAAACATCTTAGTCCCTGGTAATTCTCTTGTCTCCACATCTATTTTGTCTGATATTTAATAAAACCACTTCACCTCTCTTATGGTCACTGTTTGCATGATTTACCTTTTCCCACCCTTTTTCTTTCAACCTATTTGTGTTTTTAATTTAAGTGTGTCTCTTGCACACAGATAGTTGGATCTCTTTCTTATCCAGTTAACAATCTTTGCCTTTTGTTTGGCATGTTTAGACATTCACACTGAATGTAATTATTGACATGGTAGGTTTACGTTTGCTAATTTGCTACTTGTTTTCTACGTCTACTGTTTTTTTTCATTCCCCTTTACTGCCTTCTTCTGTGTCAAATACTTCTTACTGTACTATTTCAGTTCCTCTAATAATTTTCCTTTACTATTTTTTTTAGTGGTTGCTGTCAAGGTTATAATATGCTTCTTAATTTATCACAATCTACTTCAGATTAATTCCAGTGAAATGCAGAAATTTTGCTCCACTATAGTTCCATTCCTTCTGTCCTCCTTTGTCTTTTACTGTCAAATACTATATGTTACATCCATATAGGTTATAAACCTACCAGCACAGTGTTACAAGTATTGCTTTGTACAACCTTATGTCTTTTGAAAGAAGTTGAGCAGAGAAATGAGAAAAAACATATTTAGTCTTTTCTATTAACTCAGATTTATATTAGTTATATTCTATTATATAGAATATATCTTTATATATATTTATAATATATTTAAATACTTATTTTACTTAATTTATTTAATTTATTTAAATATTATAATATTTAATATATATATTAAATATATATAATATTTATATATATTATATATATTTATATACATTATATAATAAATATATTATTTATATATATTTATATCACTTATATTCTATTAACTCTATTAACTCAGATTTATCATTCCAGAACTTTGGAATGAATCCTATGAATCTGAGTCACTATCTGGTAACTTGCAGCTGAAGGACTTCTTGTATTATTTCTTGTAAGACAACTCTGCTAACAACGAATTCTCTGTCTTTACTTGGAAATTTCTTAATTTCATTTTCATTTTTGAAAGATAATTTTGCTGGATATAGATATCTTGGCTGACAGTTACTTCCTTTCAACACTTTAAATATGTCATTCCACTGTCTTCTGTCTTCCTTTTTTTTTTTACATCTTTATTGGAGTATAATTGCTTTACGATGGTGTGTTAGTTTCTGCTTTATAACAAAGTGAATCAGTTATACATATACAAATGTTCCCATATCTCTTCCCTCTTACGTCTCCCTCCCTCCCACCCTCCCTATCCCACCCATCTAGGTGGTCACAAACCACCGAGCTGATCTCCCTGTGCTATGTGGCTGCTTCCCACTAGCTATCTATTTTACGTTTGGTAGTATATATACGTCCATGCCACTCTCTCACTTTGTCACAGCTTACCCTTCCCCCTCCCCATATCCTCAAGTCCATTCTCTAATAGGTCTGTGTCTTTATTCCTCTCTTACCCCTAGGTGCTACATGACCTTTTTTTTTCCCTTAGATTCCATATATATGCGTTAGCATACGGTATTTGTTTTTCTCTTTCTGACTTACTTCACTCTGTATGACAGACTCTAGGTCCATCCACCTCACTACAAATAACTCAATTTCGTTTCTTTTTAAGGCTGAGTAATATTCCATTGTATATATGTGCCATTCTTTATCCATTCATCTGTTGATGGACACTGAGGTTGCTTCCATGTCCTGTCTATTGTAAATAGAGCTGCAGTGAACATTCTGGTACATGACTCTTTTTGAATTATGGATTTCTCAGCGTATATGCCCAGTAGGGGGATTGCTGGGTCATATGGTAATTCTATTTTTAGTTTTTAAGGAACCTCCATACTGTTCTCCACAGTGGCTATAGCAATTTACATTCCCACCAACAGTGCAAGAGTGTTCCCTTTCCTCCACACCCTCTCCAGGATTTATTGTTTGTAGATTTTTTGATGATGGCCATTCTGACTGGTGTGAGATGATATCTCATTGTAGTTTTGATTTGCATTTCTCTAACGATTAATGATGTTGAGCATTCTTTCATGTGTTTGTTGGCAATCTGTATATCTTCTTTGGAGAAATGTCTGTTTAGGTCTTCTGCCCATTTTTGGATTGGGCTGTTTGTTTTTTTGTTATTGAGCTGCTTATAAATTTTGGAGATTAATCCTTTGTCAGTTGCTTCATTTGCAAATATTTTCTCCCATTCTGAGGGTTGTCTTTTGGTCTTGTTTACGGTTTCCTTTGCTGTGCAAAAGCTTTGAAGTTTCATTAGGTCCCATTTGTTTATTTTTGTTTTTATTTCCATTTCTCTAGGAGGTGGGTCAAAAAGGATCTTGTTGTGATTTATGTCATAGAGTGTTCTGCCTATGTTTTCCTCTAAGAGTTTGACAGTGTCTGGCCTTACATTTAGGTCTTTCATCCATTTCGAGTTTATTCTTGCGTATGGTGTTAGGGGCTGTTCTAATTTCATACTTTTCCATGTAGCTGTCCAGTTTTCCCAGCACCACTTACTGAAGAGGCTGTCTTTTCTCCACTGCATATTCTTCCCTCCTTTATCAAAGATAAGGTGACCATATGTGCATGGGTTTACCTCTGGGCTTTCTATCCTGTTCCATTGATCTATATTTCTGTTTTTGTGCCAGTACCATACTGTCTTGATTACTGTAGCTTTGTAGTATAGTCTGAAGGCCAGCAGCCTGATTCCTCCAGCTCCATTTTTCATTCTCAAGATAGCTTTGGCTATTCAGGGTCTTTTGTGTTTCCATACAAATTGTGAAATTTTTTGTTCTAGTTCTGTGAAAAATGGCAGTGGTAGTTTGAAATGGATTGCATTGAATCTGTAGATTGCTTTGGGTAGTAGAGTCATTTTCACAATGTTGATTCTTCCAATCCAAGAACATGGTATATCTCTATATCTCTATTTCTGCAGTGTCAGTTGTTACTTCTCCTTTTTCATTTCTAATTCTATTGATTTGAGTCTTCTTCCTTTTTTTCTTGATGAGTCTGGCTACTGGTTTATCAATTTTGTTTATCTTCTCAAAGAACCAGCTTTTAGTTTTATTGATCTTTGCTATCATTTCCTTCATTTCTTTTTCATTTATTTCTGATCTGATCTTTATGACTTCTTTCTTTCTGCTAACTTTGGGGTTTTTTTGTTCTTCTTTCTCTAACTGCTTTAGGTGCAAGGTTAGGTTGTTTATTCGAGATGTTTCCTGTTTCTTAAGGTAGGATTGTATTGCTATAAACTTCCCTCTTAGAATTGCTTTTGCTGCATCCCATAGGTTTTGGGTCATCGTGTTTTCATTGTCATTTGTTTCTAGGTATTTTTTGATTTCCTCTTTGATTTCTTCAGTGATCTCTTGGTTATTAAGTAGTGTATTGTTTAGCCTCCATGTGTTTGTATTTTTTACAGATCTTTTCCTGTAACTGATATCTAGTCTCATAGCATTGTGGTCAGAAAAGACACTTGATACGATTTCAATTTTCTTAAATTTACCAAGGCTTGACTTGTGACGCAAGATATCTATCCTGGAGAATGTTCCATGAGCACTTGAGAAAAATGTGTATTCTGTTGTTTTTGGATGGAATGTCCTATAAATATCAGTAAGTCCATCTTGTTTAATGTATCATTTAAAGCTTGTGTTCCCTTATTTTCATTTTGGATGATCTGTCCATGGGTGAAAGTGGGGTGTTAAAGTCCCCTTTTATGATTGTGTTACTGTCGATTTCCCCTGTTACAGCTGTGAGTATCTGCCTTATGTATTGAGGTGCTCCTATGTTGGGTGCATAAATATTTACAATTGTTATATCTTCTTCTTGGATCGATCCCTTGACCATTATGTAGTGTCCTTCTTTGTCTCTTGTAATAGTCTTTGTTTTAAAGTCTATTTTGTCTGAAATGAGAACTGCTACTCCAGCTTTCTTTTGATTTCCATTTGCATGGAATACCTTTTTCTATCCCCTCACTTTCAGTCTGTATGTGTCCCTAGGTCTTAAGTGGGTCTCTTGTAGACAACATATATATGGGTCTTGTTTTTGTATCCATTCAGCCAGTCTGTGTCTTTTGGTGGAAGCATTTAATCCATTTACATTTAAGGTAATTATCGATATGTATGTTCCTATTCCCATTTTCTTAATTGTTTTGGGTTTGTTATTGTAGGTCTTTTCCTTCTCTTGTGTTTCTTGCCTAGAGAAGTTCCTTTAGCATTTGTTGTAAAGCTGGTTTGGTGGTGCTGAACTCTCTCAGCTTTTGCTTGTCTGTAAAGGTTTTAATTTGTCCATCAAATCTGAATGAGATCCTTGCTGGGTAGAGTAACCTTGGTTGTAGGTTTTTCTCCTTCATCACTTTAAACACATCCTGCCACTCCCTTCTGGTTTGCAGAGTTTCTGCTGAAAGATCAGCTGTTAAGCTTATGGGGATTCCCTTGTGTGTTATTTGTTGTTTTTCCCTTGCTGCATTTAATACGCTTTCTTTGCATTTAATTTTTGATAGTTCGATTAATATGTGTCTTGCCGTGTTTCTCCTTGGATTTATCCTGTATGGGACTCTCTGTGCTTCCTGGACTTGATTAACTATTTCCTTTCCCATATTAGGGTAGTTTTCAACTATAATCTCTTCAAATATTTTCTCAGTCCCTTTCTTTTTCTCTTCTTCTTCTGGGACCCCTATAATTCAAATGTTGGTGCGTTTAATGTTGTCCCAGAGGTCTCTGAGACTGTCTTCAGTTCTTTTCATTCTTTTATCTTTATTCTGCTCTGCAGCAGTTATTTCCAGTATTTTATCTTCCAGGTCACTTATCCATTCTTCTGCCTCAGTTATTCTGCTACTGATCCCTTCTAGAGTATTTTTAATTTCATTTGTTGTTTGTTCATCATTGCTTGTTTCCTCTTTAGTTCTTCTATGTCCTTGTTAAATGTGTCTTGCATTTTCTCTATTCTATTTCCAAGATTTTGGGTCATCTTTACTATCATTATTCTGAATTCTTTTTCAGGTAGACTGCCTATTTCCTCTTCATTTGTTAGGTCTGGTGGGTTTTTACCTTGCTCCTTCATCTGCTGTGTGTTTTTCTGTCTTCTCATTTTGCTTATCTTACTGTGTTTGGGGTCTCCTTTTCGCAAGCTGCAGGTTCGTAATTCCCATTGTTTTTGGTGTCTATCCCCAGTGGCTAAGGTTGGTTCAGTGGGTTGTGTAGGCTTCCTGGTGGAGGGGACTAGTGTCTGTGTTCTGGTGGATGAGGCTGGATCTTGTCTTTCTGGTGGGCAGGTCCACGTCTGGTGGTGTGTTTTGAGGTGTCTGTGGCCTTATTATGATTTTATGCAGCCTCTCTGCTAATGGATGTGGCTGTGTTCCTGTCTTGGTAGTTGTTTGGCATAGGGTGTCCAGCACTATAGCTTGCTGGTCGTTGAGTGAAGCTGGGTCTTGGTGTTGAGATGGAGATCTCTGGGAAATTTTCACCGTTTCATATTACGTGGAGCTGGGAGGTCTCTTGTGGACCAGTGTCCTGAAGTTTCCTGTCCCACCTCAGAGGCACAGCACTGACTCCTGGCTGAAGCACCAAGAGCCTTTCATCCACACAACTCAGGATAAAAGGAAGAAAAAATAGAAAGAAAGAAAGAAAAAAAGAAAGAAAGAGGATAACATCAAATCAAATCAAATAAAGATAAAGTAAAATAAAGTTATTAAAATAAAAAATAATTATTATGAAAAAAATTTTTTAAAGAAAAAAGAACGGACAGACAGAATTCTAGGACAAATGGTGAAAGCAAAGCTATACACACAAAATCTCACACAGAAGCATAAACATACACACTCACAAAAAGAGGAAAAGGGGAAAAAATAATATATCTTGCTCCCAAAGTCCACCTCCTCAATTTGGGATGATTCGTTGTCTATTCAGGATTCCACAGATGCAGGGTACACCAAGTTGATTGTGGACCTTTCTTCCGCTGCTTCTGAGGCTGCTGGGAGAGATTTCCCTTTCTCTTCTTTGTTCGCACAGCTCCTGGGTTTCGGATTTGGATTTGGCCCCGCCTCTGCGTGTAGGTCGCCTGAGAGCGTCTGTTCTTTGCTCAGACAGGACAGGGTTAAAGGAGCAGCTGATTCGGGGGCTCTGGCTCGCTCAGGCCGGGGGAGGGACGGGTACAGATGCGGGGCGAGCCTGCAGCAGCAGAGGCCAGCATGACGTTGCACCAGACTGAGGCACGCCGTGCGTTTTCCCGGGGAAGTTGTCCCTGGATCATGGGACCCTGGCAGTGGCGGGCTGCACAGGTTCCTCCGCGTCTTACTCTTCCGCCATCTTCTCCTACCTCTCTTGCATTGTTTTTGGTGAGAAGTCAGACATCACAATGTTCCCTTGGATACAATGAGTTGTTTTTCTTTGGCTCCTTTTCCTCTTTGTTTTTGTCTTTCAACAAGTGGACTACAATATCTCTATGTGGATCTCTCTGTATTCGTCCACATAAGGTCCACTAAGCTTCTTGGATGCATCTCAATGTTCTTCATCAAATTTAGGATTTTCAGCCATTGTTTCTTAAACATTTTTTGCTGCCCCTTTCCCTATGTCCTCTTTTTGGAACTCCCATTATATGTATATTGGTATATTTAATATCGTTTTACAGGTCTCTTTATCCCTGTTCATTTTTCTTCAAATTTTTTAACCTGTTTTTCAGATTGGATAATTTACTATCATGTTGAGATGCTCCAGTGAATTTTTTTTCCCCTACTTAATTCTTCACTTCAATTATTGTACTTTTCAACTTGAGAATTTCTATTTTGTTCTTTTTTTCCTTTTAATATAATTTCTATCTCCTTATTGAGAATCTCTATTTGTTGATTCATTATTGTTTTATTTTCCTTTAATTCTTTATACATGATTTCCTTTAATTCTTTGAACATATTTATAATAACTGCTTTGAAGTCTTTATTAAACCCAGAATTCTGGGGACACTCGGAGTAATTTCTATTGACTGTTTTTTTCCCTGCCTATGGATCATACTATCTTGTTTCTGTGGATATCTTACAATATTTTGCTGAAAATGAGACATTTTAGATAATATATTTTAGTGACTCTGGAGTCTTATTTTTTTCTCACGAAGACTGTTATCAATTGCTGTTGGTTGGTTTATTCTTTGATAACTTGTTCAGCTAGATCTGTAAATCTGCTTCCCCCACCCCACTGTAACAAGCAGAGGTTGATATCTCTGCTCATTTTTTTTTTCTTTTTTAAGAAAAAAGTTTTAAGTTTTCCTTTTTTAAGCTTGGTTTCCTAAGGGTCACCACTGTGTCTGCATAGCTTAGTGGTCAACCAGTGACTGAAAAGGGGTTGCATTCAAATACTTTAGCTACTAAAGCTTCCATCCTATGCCAGTGGGCAGGAGAACACATTCAAAATTTAGGCCACTTTCAACTCTGTCCTTGTTTTTACTTTCCACTGAGATCTTTCCCTGCACATGCATACAGCCTCAGTGCTGGTCTTCATGGCCTACCTCAACCTGGGAGAACCTTCACACCTGGCCAAGCAGGGAAGAGAGAATGCAAGTAGCCCCAGGCAAGAATGCCACAGAGTCCCACAATTCTTTCCCAAAGTTCAGCTGTTTTTCAAGCATAAGTACTTTCCAGATTGTTGCATCCCTCTGATCAATTTCCAGAGCACAAAGATGGTTATTTTTGCCAATTCTGTCCAACTGTATAATTTCTTTTTTTGAGAAGAGAATTTTCCAACTTTCTCATATGGCTATAGCCATTCAAATTTGAGAATATTCCTATAGCATATAATTTTTTCCACAGAATTTAGTCAACCGCAACTGAAATATGTGGATGATTACATTAATGGTTCTATACCTATAGGAAATCCCACTATTCAAATCAAACCTAAACTTTTATTTCTCCTTTTTCCTTTATTTCTATATTTCTATTATTCACTAATAATTAATCATTTATATAAAAGCATCAGTTGATTTCCTATTACGTGCCAATCCACTACTTTTTAGACCTTTTCAACCTGTATCACCAGCAGTTGTGTCACTCTCATGTTAGCAGCCCTATACTATAATTCAACTATATGCTTCATCGAATTATAAATTACTACATGTCGTGAGCTTTCAATGCTGCCCTATCAACCATAATAATACAAAACATTTATGTGACGCTTACTGTGTGCCAGGCATTATTCTAATTGCTTAACATAGGTTAATTCACTGAACTCACAACAACTCTATGAATAGTTACTATAAATATCTCTGTTTTATAGATGAGAAAACAGAGACTCAGAGAAATTAAATAACTTGTTTAAGATCATATAGATAGTAGGTAGCAAGGATATGATCTGAATTCAGGTACTCAGTCTCCAGAATCCCTGTTCTTAATCACAACATTACACTGCTTTATGAGTGCATGATCTGCAAATGCCAAGAATCTATTACTTCACTTTGCTATCACCAAATCCACAAGGGGAGTGAAGCATATACTTCAAAAGACTGTACTCACAGTCTTTTCACTTGAAATTACTGTATCTAGCATTCAAAATGACTACTTTTTATTAAAGTGAACTGCTCAAAGAATTTTTATATTAGAAGTTGCTAAACTGTCTTAAGAGAAAAGCTGCTACTATAAAACAAACGGCATAAGCATATCCTAAACGTATCAAATCCATTTTCAAAATCAGACAAGTCATGTCCACTGATTGAAATGTGGAAGGCATTAAACATCTGAATATAAATCTAAAATATCAAACATTAGTAAGAATTAACTATAACTATAGCATGTTTTTTAATATTTCAGGAAACATATAAACATGTAAGTTCTTTCTTTCTTGTTAAAATTGGCTTTCCTGCCCCCATTCTTTCCAAAACATGACCTCATTATGAAATTCCAGGAAGACATATGGGAACATATGTATATGTATAACTAATTCACTTTGTTATAAAGCAGAAACTAACACACCATTGTAAAGAAATTATACCCCAATAAAGATGTTTAAAAAAAAAAAAAGAAATTCCAATAAAAGTTCATATTTTGACTTTTACTAAAGTCAATTTACCTTAGTTCATGGACTCTTCTATAATTTTGCAAGTGTAAATCTATAGGCAAAAGTACAATTGTTTACCCATGACTGTCTTGCTTATTCTGCCATTTTAAATACTGTCCCAGGCCTTCTGAGAGATCACACAAAGATTCTATTGCTAAAAGAATGTGTCAGCCAGTGGCAAAACCAAGACAGTCACTGCCAACCTCCTTCCTCCTAAAGAACTGGCAATAAAGCTGAGCATTGGAGGCACAGAAATTTGTTGTGAAGGTCTTTTTCTCATATAATATCTTTCAACTGACAAAGCAATTGTGTCATAAAGAACTAAAAGTACACTGGGAAGTACAAACATCCATGCTGAGGATCTGTAAATATCTTTTTTTAAAACTGCATTTAAAATGTAACTATGTTTACTTTAGCACCATTCACTTGGACTGAGATGACTAAACCATGGGTACAGGGAATTATGAAATCTAGGAAGAAAGCAAGGAGCTGAAAAGACCAAAGGGGAAAATCTCCTCAAAGTGGAATAATTCTTTCCACATAAATCATTTTGTGATTTTTTAAAGTAACCTTTATGAACCATGAGGTAGTGGAAGAGGAAAGTCAAAATGACAAATTGCTAATCATGCCAAGAGACCCCTTTTCCCTTTCCTGATGATGTTTCCTCAACATGAGTGGTAGTTTCCTTAGGCAGGCCAATGACAGAATGCTGCTTTAACTATATAAGCTATACATATCTGTATTTGGGAACTTAACATATCTTAAGCTCAGACTCCTTTACAACATAAATTCTGATAGACAGGAGTACCAGACCTTTATTAATTAATGTGGGGAATTCTATTCTCAATATTATATAATAATGACTACTTCTTTAAGAAAGAGAAACAAAAAATAGCAGTTGCTAGCCTTCCTTAAATTAATAGCCAAAAAAATACTTTGAATTTACCTTGCTGTGCCACAACAAAGGATATGAAATCAAATGAGGAGCTGTCCTTTTTGCCCATTAGAATGAAATGTTTTATGTATCTTTGCATTACCTCTTAATCCTTTTACAAAGTGCTCAGGGTACTCTCATCTCACTATTTCCAACCTGATTATGTTTCTTTAGATTTTACAGAGTCTGGGCAAATTAATCTTCCTGAAGCACGACTCTGATCCTTTCACTCTTGTGCACAAAAACTCCAAATCTCAATTTTTTACTGAATTAAATACTATCATTCTCCCCTGGTGTTCATGATAAGAGAGCCCCAACTTCTCTTTCCATTCTCATCTACTTACTATTACTCATCCCTATATTCATCCTTGTACTCTAGATAAACCAAACTTTTGATTTCCCAAATTGAGTCTTTCTGACTCCTTCTCTGCCTTTGTTCAAGCTTTTCATTCCACCCAGTTATTCTCCCACATCCAACCTTGCAAGCCAAAATTCTGGCTAAGCCTCCACAAGAATAACACTCACTACACAAAAACATTCCTAATACCACCACTGCATGAATTATTACACCTCTTTATCCTGACTCGCCAAAGTATTTTTTTAAACCTCTCTGATAGCCTTTATTAAATCCATCTGTGATATAATTATTTGTGAATCTCAAGTTTGTAGCTTATGACACTATGCCTTACATATATTCATTGAATGGAACAAAAATCACTGCTCAAGAGAATACTAGGCAATACTCTTCTTAATATTTTCTCCCCTCCCCTTTTCTCTTTCTTTTTTTTTTTTACAAATTTTGTTTTCCCTGATTTAAAAAATAATTCATGTTTCATTAAACAAAAATTTTAGTTCTTCATCTTTTTCAAATAACTTTTCCCTTGATATTTTCCCAAAAGCATAGGGGATCACAGTCCTGACAATTCTTGCTGATTGGCTGTGAGCCTATCACACCTCAATGCTAACAACCCTCAGTGTACTCATCAAAACTTGCTCTTCAAAACTAGGTGAGCATTTTACACACGGCGAATCAATTTAAGGAGCTCACTAGAGTTCCAAGCCTGCCTCTGGGATACTGAACTTTAATTATCAATAGTCTCTTTCTTCAAAGCCACCAGAAATACACCAACTGACACCAATATTCAAGTTCCATGAATGGATCTACAAGTGATCTAACTTGGCAAGATTTTCTACCACTTCTCTCCTAAGTAGCCCATTCCTACGTTTATAAATATAGCCATTCGCCATATACTATCTCGAGACTAGCTCTAAGGAATAAACTCTTTAAAAAGTTAAAAAAAAAAAGAAAAGAAAAGAAAAGAACATAGCCATTCACATATGGTTAAAAAATGTAATAGAGCAGCTCCAGACCAGCTAAAAGCAATACTTAAATCTCACACCTACACAGACATATGGAATTGACTAAACATTAGCCTGGATTTAAAATAAATAAATAAATAATACCAACAAGCTTTACCTATTCTCTCTGACATCACCAATACTCAGATAATAGTAGAAGCCTAAAGATGTACGGTACTAGTTCTGAATTTGTAATTAGTAAAGGGTCCTCCTTGTCTGAAACTAATTTCTTTAAGGTTTTGGAGCTGTGGGCTCTGCTAATTTGCATGGTTGATATACTTGGCCAATAGGTCAATTAAATTACCTGTTGAATGAGTGAGCGAGCCTCTTCAGAGACACATTCTGGCATGTTCAAAGTAGTGTGAGTATTTATTCCTGCTGGATGGCACTCAACCAGAGTCTGAAACAATCAATCAGGTACACTTCTTATCCCACACAACATCATATTCTGTTCCATCACAGGGTTTATGGACAGCAAATACAGAAAGCTCAACAGCCACCTTAACCGGAGGTGCAGTAATCACCACAGTACCCTCTAAGCAGTTTAGTACAAGGGCTATGAGCCCACAGAACTCTGACTGAAATACAGGCAGTCATCAAAATCGCATCATAAGCTTAGGCCACTCACCCTTTTCCCTTAGTTATAAAGAGAGTGGCTCATAATAGAAAAACTTCCATTACACCCAAAAACTAAAATGGGACTTGATATCTCAAAGTTTTTAGTGTTCTTACAAACCTTCAAAGTTGAAAAGTTGTTAATAATAATGCTTTATATATGTATAGCACTTTATGGTTTAAATGTATGTACAGGTGACTTGTGTATACCACAACCATGTTAGGCGCTCAGTATTAACTACATATTTAAGGTAGATGACTACTTACAAAAGTATGACTGTTCATTTCCTCTGTTTTCATCCCAGGAGGCAATCTGCACAATACTCAATTAAAATCTATTAACTATTAACCTCAAATATCTTACTTAAAAGTTATTGATCAGAGAGACTATACATTCTCTCTGATCAATAACTCTCTATTAAGCCAGAATGGACAGGAAAAATTACAGTATTGAGAAAAAAGATAATATTACCTTTAATATCTACATGAATTTTCTAAAATGATAATTCCCTCCTGGTTTCAGACAGGTATTTAAAACATACAGAGAATTTAAATCCTTACATGAACCTTACAGATTTAACTCTGTTGAAACTGACTCATAGAAAAAGAAGAGAAAGAGTGTGTAGTCTTATATCTCGCTATGGACTAACAGTGTGACATAACAGAATTTTACCATCAATTTATTCAATGTAATAGAATTCAACTTTTTAAAAAATCTGGAATCTTGATAAACATGCATTTTTCTGCCCCCCCCCCTTTTTGGTATCAAGGTTTTCTTAGTCCCTGACCTAAAAACTAAAGGCAAAGGCTAAATATTCTCAATTTGAAATCAAGGTAGCATCTGGATAAACTTAATAAACCTCCAGGTCACTGCTTACCTTGCCAGTGAGAAGCTCAAAGAGGACAGCACCCAAACTCCACCAATCACAGGCTTCAGTTTCTTCCGTGATTGCTCCAACCTCTAAACACACCAAAAAAGGTTGATATTAACATTCCAAAGGTCAATTAAGCTCTCAAAATTAACATGTATTAGCAAGGTGACCTTTTTAATGCTGAGAGAGCACATACTAAATACTACTGGGTTTTCAAAATTCCTGAAAGTTACTTATCCTTTTGGTCACCTACTGTGGTTGCATTTTTTTATGCAGCCATATATTAAACTGAGACATTTGTTCTTTACTTGATAGAGGGACACCTTCAAGATGCTATACTTAAAAGTTACATGAATCTACTAGATGAACATTTTGCTGAATTTTTCAAATTTGAGAATGTACAGCCAACCCTATCTCAGGGGTCATTTTTTGTTTTAGAAATAAAGACTCTAGGTTTCAGAAGGAACTTCAAAAATTATCTAAACCAGTATTAATTATCCTTTGAGTTACAGACTAGAAACCAGAGAGGTGAAATGCCTTGTCCAATGTCATATAGCAAATCAGAAGCAGAACTGGGACCTAGTTTATAGTATGATCCCTCTCCTAAGTAATCAATTGTTTTCAACTAAAGAAGGAGGATGTGAAATGCAAATTTACCCATTTTATTATTCAGAAGTACAGATAGATATGGTGTTTTAAGCCACAACTGAAACTACTGGCTAAGATGAGGGCTTTTAGAATATCTCCAAATTACGGTTTTATCTGTGTTATCCCTATCTCTCACCAGCACAAGTTCCTGAAATGTAATACGAGTTTTCAGGTGTCATCCTTCAGTTTTCTTCACAAATCAGCAATAACTCCTCATTTCACCATTTTTGAGGCTTTTAGCTCTTAAGTCATGTTTGATGTCTTCTTGTCCTTTCCTAATGACATTCAGTTAGTCACTAAGCCTGAATATATCTGCCCTTTCATTTCCATTAAACTGACAAAACACACTTACTATTTGTCTGCAGGTAGCCCAAAACTCACAACAATCATGTTGAAAAGGTTTTAAGTAGCTAGGTTGGAACTTGGACAATAATAAGTGGAAGTGGTGCTCAGGCACCCCAGCCTTTTAACCAATACTTAGTGAATCTACTGTGTTGGAGAACCAAAAAAACTCAAAACACAGCTCGAGTTTTAAGTCTTGAAACAAAGGTCACATGGATCAGAAAAAGAAAAAAAGAGCCATTTCTATGCAAAATACTGAAATTACTCCACTTTAGCAACCTCCTTCCTTATCTCTGCACCTACTGTATTCTGGGCTTCACAAGGCCTATGTACAACTATACCCTTCACACCAGCTCCTACCCATCTTTCCTCCCCTTATTGTGCTACATGCCAAATCACAACCTCCATTCTCTAACTTAGCTGCTCTCAGCTAGGTGGTAAAAAGAAAACATAGATATTTAACTGACTCATATTATTGTGTGAATGACCAAAAGGCTTCCTCCGAGAGCCATCTGCATTCATAAAATAGCAGCTTGCTTGAAAAACTGAGAACTGTCTTACTATCTAACAATAGAGGTTTAATTATACATGTTTTGACACATGAATTCAATGAAATATTACTACATAAGCATTTTAAATGATGTATTCACACAAGGTTTAGGTATATAACTAAATGTCTGGATATATTAAATTTTAAAAAAACAAGCTATAAAACAATAGGATCTTAATTTTAAAAATACATATATTTTTAAAAGACTGGTGGGAAAATGTAACAAAATGTTTCAGTGCTTTGCCTCTGGGATGGTGAGATTTTTATTTTCATTCTTATACTTATTAACCTACACGAATATCTAAGTGGTACAATTTTAAATGTATAGCAAGATGGCATGAAAACCTTCAGGCTTGTTGGAGCAGGAAAGATGAAGCTATATAGGCCAGTCCTCCCTAAGAGTCTGTTTGCCTACAACTTTACACTTGATCTTAGCCAAAAGGCCGAGAAGCGATCGTCTAAAACTTTAATGTATCGTATATTAGAGACAGCAGTGGACTAGGAATCAGAAGCCCTGCGTTAAGAGCCTTGAGGAATTCACTTGATCTCATCCGTAACACGAGGGTGAGATCTGAGGACCTCTAGGTTAAATGTAGCTCTATAATCTACGATTCTGATACTTAAGGATTCCCTAAAACAGTGATTTTCTTGAAGGACAATTCCTTGGGGGCTCTCATTCAAAGTACTTATGTTACGCCTCCCAGATTCAAATACACTGCCCCCACCCCCATTCCCAAGCTCCCCATAGAGAGCCACCATCACCTTTGGGAGTGTGCTCCAGAAACTTTAAAAAGGATGTGTGTTCTTAGAAACTTCAGAAAAGGAGAAGAAATTTACCATAGCCCTGTCATCAAATATAACCTTTTGCACATTTCCTTCCAGTCTAAGGCAGGCAATGGATTACATCACTTCCCTGTTCAAAATTCTGAAATGGCTTCTCACTGAACATTAAATAACATTCAAATGTCTTGCTTAACCAGGCATGTATATATATTCAGGCCTCTATAATGAGGTCTCAACCTATCAAGATTCATTCAAACACGTATAAGCAGTACAAACTAGGTCCCCTGTTAGGCACTATTCCTCCACAGAACACTATGTACTCACCACATTGCTAAATAATGTGAAACTAAAATCAGTTTTCAGAGTTAATGGCTTTATTTTTAAATATCTTGCTCAAGAATTTAAGTTATGTCATTTTCTTTAATCATAAAGCAAGCAGTATATACTCCTTAGTTTTAGAAAGGTGTTACATGTTCACAACTCAAGACCCCAAATTATTGATCAGCCATCTGTTTTGAATATGCAACCTCCAAGTCTCACTTTCCGTGTCTGAAGGTTGCTCGTAGGCACATATTGTAATAATGATAGTTGCAACAACAAAACAGTAGCTAACATCCGTTGACTGTTTACCATATGTAAGGAACTGTGTTTAACATTGTACATGAATTATTTAAAATTTCCAAGCATCCTTACGGAGAACTTACTTGGGTAGAATGACTTTGGAGGAGAAAGAATACTATATTTGTGTGTTCAGGGAAAAGAGGGATGCCTGACCCAGTCAGCTCAGAGAAAGCTGTGAAGATCAGATGGTTTTATAGGGTCTAAGAACATGCCCTGAGGAGCTGTAGACTAGAACCACATTCCAAGTCTCTGCTCACAAAGGTTTGCTGTCAGAATTGAGCAAAGGGTTATTGTGGTAAGTCTATGCAATGTAATCAGTGACTATTATAATTTATAAAGGGAGCTTTCAAATTCCCCTAAAGGTCCAAAGTGCCATCACCAGTGTAGCCTAGACCACCAAATGCTACACGCTGTGCCTGCTTCCCGTATCACTGCTGGGAATGTGCGCTGGGTGTGAAATGTGTCAGAAAGAGGAGAGAGAGAGAGAGTGAGTGAGAGAGAGAGAGAGAGAGAGAGAGAGAGAGAGAGAGAGAGAGAGAG